>NC_041396.2:151419245-151646745 GCF_900747795.2 Erpetoichthys calabaricus
AATGAGCACACTTATGTTTAGATAAATGTTACAATTTAAACAGAAAAAAGTGATTTTTATCAGTCTCAAACTACTTCCTTTCTTAAGTATGCTACAACCTAAATTACACAATAAAGCAATCGAGAAATGTGAGAAGAAGAAAACATGGAGTTAATATAGCCAGTATAATCTAAAAAAAAAAGAATCAACCCCACACATCACTTATTTACAGTAAACTTGTTTTGTTGTAGCACTGATCATCATATTGCAGTAGATGAGCAGTTTTCAATCTGGCATTTTTATTTGAGGAAAATACACCCTAGATTAATTTAATTTAATCCTTTTATATAATACGCTACCGTGGCTGTTCGTTTGTCTGTCCAGAGTTTTAAACCACCTGTAGCTAGCAAATCGTTTGACCTATTGACTTGAAATTTGGTACACATATACAACGTGCCATCTACTATCCACTTTCAGGGTGATGATTTTTATTACTCTTTTTATTGTATTTTATTGTAGAATCAACTCTCGGCAGTGGCCAGTAGGGCAGGCAGGTGTGCGGCACATCCCTACCACCTTCGCTGTCACTTCCCCTACCTCTTCATATCTTAAATCATTCTTGAGGCAGATTGAAGACTTAAGTGCCAGCTTAAGTGAAACATTAAGAAAAACGTACTAATTAATTGCAGCACAAAAACTGACTTAATCAGTTTTAACGCGAAAAGATGCCGATGGAAGAAGAGAAGAAGAGGGCCGCTAATCTGGAGAAAAGAAGAGCTGCTCAGGAAGCAGCAAGCGCATCAACCTCTGAGCAAACGAATGCTAAACGTACAGAGAAAGAGTATAAAAAATTTAAGTTAAGTGTATTCATTGCACATTATCGTGCAGAACGCCGATAATATAATTTAACTAGAGGTTAAATCTATGTTTGTATTTAGAAAGTCATTTTAGAATGATTTGTGGTTACAAGGATGTCCCATTATATACTGTAGCGGGCACCTCCACAAATAGGGAGTTTACACATAGAAATCACTCAAATACCAAGCAATTTATAAGGTTGTCAAGGGCAAGGCACCCTGGTGGAGATTCCTAGATACAAGCAGCTTGTGGCATTTATCAACTCTAACCTTAACCCAAGCTCTTAAGCTTGTTGTCAAAAAGCAATATATTCGAAGGGTCCAATCTGACTCTGCTGTGCTAACTATAATTCTTGTGTTTAGAATTAAAATGTAAATAAATTAAACATAATTCTGCATACTAAAATATATCACAAATAGCAACCTGCATTTCAAAAGAAAAATGTATTGTATAGTATATTGTACATGCATGCTTGCTGATCATAAAATACAACCTTTTTATAAGCTATTTTAGTTGCATGTATTTGAACAAACCATAGTATTATTCATATTTAGCAGCTATACTGATGCACTAAGCTTCTTAAGGCAATCTAAGGGCAAACTACTGCTGCCAAAATAAATCTTAAGCCTAAAGAATCTAACCTTAAGTCAGCTTTGCAGTTACCCTTTCCAAAGAACTTCAACCCCATTTGGCAGCCGTGCAGATTAGCACCGTGTCAATATGTTATTTTAATGCTTTGGGACTTGTTAATATTTCATATTTTTGCCAAAGAATAGCCTTAACACTCTTCCAAGTGAAAAAGGGAAAAACAACTTTATTGGGAAATACAAAGATATAAATCACAAACACACTCAGCCAATTAACCCTTACAAAACTTCAATAAGCACACTTATCTCATTTACACATTTGTCTGATAAAAATGATTAAACACATACATACTGTACATCGTTTGGTGTGTTTTTGAAAATGACACTCGGGTAGCCAGTTGGATAATTTATTTAAAATCAGTCTCCTGTTGTTGCAGTACAAAAACATTCAGTGCTCTGCAAAGCTTAGACAGTCATACTTCAGGCCACAAGGTTACGGGTTCAAATACAACTGCTGAATTTCTGTGAGACCCTTAAGTCACTTAAAAGTCACTCGTGTCTTGTATAAGCTAATTATGTTAGTTTGTGAAAATAAAAAATACTGCATAGTAAATAAGACAAACTAAAGTATCTATTATGGGAATACGCCATAGTGTAGTTTCCATGCAACTTCTTAGAGAAGTCTACAGATTGTGGCAGCTATTCTTGGATACTACAACTTTTGTCAATGCCTGTATCAATCTTTTACTTTCTTTTTCTGCTTACTGCTCTTTAATACATCTTTTTTGGGAGTCTTAATGTGACATGAAAATGGGACATCAACTTCATAATGCTAATTAAAGAAATTAAAGAATTTAAACACAAACTATTTAAAATATCACTACAGACTGAATCATCACTTTTTTTAGTTATAGCAGTCTGACTGCAAGATAACACTTAGAAAAATGACAAAAAACTCAGCGGAAAGTCTTAATACCACCCCTGTACCTGGTCTTTATTAATGAATTATACTTTATCTTTTAGCAATCTTCATAACCTCTTTAAATCTTACAAGTTTGTTAACTACGTACAGGGGTAGCTTGAATAGTCTCTCTGATACGTTTCTTCTTCAGGTAAGTTTAATGAGCTGCCCCCTGCTTGGATTTGCACCCTTTTCTACCTCCTGAGTCACAATCAGGAGGAGTGATTCCTCTAACAATCCCAAATGGATCAGACTCACTAGATTTTCATTCTGGAATGTGCATATATGTTTTTGCGTTTTCTTCTTAGATGTAATCTGGTCCTTACACTTCCAGCTCACTCCTGCAAAGTGAGCAGAACAGGATGCTTTTCAGTGATTCCCCTACGCATCAAGAAAGTTTATTACTAAGGAAGTAAAGTGCGAGAGCTGTTAGAAATGACTAGCCAAGTAGCAGTCATTCAATCAATTAGGCATATTTTAATATTAAAAATCTCAAACAGTGTGATAGACAGCCGGGGACCTTGCCCCACTGGGAGGCCTGGAGAAGCAGGGGACCGGGAGAAGAGCTATTCATATCCCGGAATGCAAGAGGCAATTGCATGGGAACCATAGAGCTGGGAAGCTCAACCATGTGGGCACCCGTGGCCACCGCCAGGGGGTGTCTGGATGGTTCAGAAGCATGGTATGCCACACTTCCACCACACCAGGAAGTGCTGCCGGACCAGGAAGCAGGTACACCTGGACTGCTTCTGGGTGCCCATGCAACACTTCCGCCACAACAGGAACTTCTTCAGGAAGGTCATCAGGGAGTACCTGGAGCACATCCGAGTGCATTATAAAAGGGGCCGGAGTTGGGTGGCAGAGGACAGAGCTTGCGAGAGAGGAGTGGAGGAGGCAGAAGAAACAAAGAAAGTAAGGGAAAGTAAAAGGACTGAGTTATTGTTGTGACTGTTTTGGGCACTGTCTTGTGTGCAAGAAAGAACTGTAAAATAAAAGTGTGTGCTTTGATCAGTGTGCCTCCGCCGTCTGTCTGTGTCGGGTTAAGCACTGGTATAGCGCCATCAATTGTCACAATAGTTAGAGTCTTTCCAATTCAGAAGAGGTGTTTGTGTCATTTGTGTCATTAGTGTCTTACCTCAAAATCTTCAGAACTGAATCTGAGAAGTGATGTCAGTGTCTATTCACCCATTAATCAGTTTTTATGCTCAATATAGGCAATGCTTGTTTACCATATGTATGTCACTTGTAAGAACTGACATTTTATTTTTACTTGTAAAATGAAATTTTTCAGAATATGTTTACTGCTGTTGCCGAGTTTTTTTTTATTATTTTCCTACTATATAGTACAAACTTAATTTTTTTGTTGAACCTTTTCTTAAAGAAATATTTTAAACAGATTTCTTCTAAAATATATGGGAAATATGGTGGACTTCTGGTTAGCCCTGTCGCCGTATGGATTCCACATTCTTGGTTAGAATCCTGTGCCAGGTCATTGTCTCTGTGGACTTTGTACATTCTCCTGAAGTCTGGAAATTATTTTCCTAGGTACTCTGGTGTTACTTACCAATCCCAGTACTTTACATGTTAGACTGAATGGCAGTGTGTGTGTGTGTGTGTGTGTGAGTTGGCCCTGTGGTTCCCCAGGGTTGGCTTCTCATGTGACTAATGCTGCTTGTATATGTGGGGTTGTGAATATATGCATTATATGTATGTACAAGGGCTTCCCCAAAAAATTACAAACCTTTCTAAAATGTAGTCAAAATTAACAAAAATGATCTGCCACTTATTTTGTGGTTAATCTGAAATTGAAAAAAAAATGCTGCAAAACTTTCTTAGCAATACGATGTGATTAACTGCTCAAGTGTAAGATATAGTGTTTGCTTTGTCTATGAAACTTTCAGGATGATTGCTGCAGTGTGACAAGCGAGTAAAATTGTTTGGTAAAGCAAAATACAGTAAAACCTTGGATTGCAAGTAACTTGGTCTGCAAGTGTTTTGGTGTAAATATGTATTATCTAACTGCCTTACCTTAACCTTTCTTGTTTCTATTTGTCTGTTTTATTTTATTCTGTCTGTTATTAGATGCAACTGAGAAGGCAAATTTCATGTTTTCTTGTGTAAACATGACTAAATAAAGAAACCTTAACCTTAACCTTAAGACGAGCAAAAATGTGTAATAAATTTTAGCTTGATAAACGAGCAAGGTCTTGCAATGCAAGTCGTATGTATACGCTTTGTCTGCCGAGTGTCATGTGATCACAACTGAGACGATGGTTCTTCTCTCTCTCTCACTGCAGGATTGTGGTTAATCGTCTCCCATGCTTGGTGTCAGTCGGCGTACCTGACTCGTAAGGCAATATCCATACAAGCGTATACTGTTTACTATAGCATTATGATAACGTATGTGTGCATAAAGCATTTTTTTATTTTGTGTCCAAGTATAGTGACTGTTCTTTAGTAACTGTACTGCAACAAAAAAATTTTGTAGAAAAGCACCACCCAAATAAATCTATAGCCGTGTGAGCGATGAATCTGTTTAACGACAATGCAATGTCACATTTCTGCAAAATCCTCAAAAGGAGGCAAAAGCAACTGTCTTTGGATAGGTTCCTTGTTAAAGTCGCCAAAAAAGAAAAAGATTCCATTGAGCCAACAGATAGCAGTGATTTCGTTAGTTACAGTGAAAGTCGTCCTACACAATAACCCTCTTCCTCCTCCTCCTCTCCTCTCTCTCGTCTCCCTCAAACCAGCCACGATTCTTTTCAAAGGTAAAGTGCAGGTTCATTTGTTTTATGTATTTTTACTTTATATTTTGTATTAATCATTTTTATATGAATATTTTTGGGTTGTGGAATCATCTGGGTTTCCATTATTTCTTAGGAGGAAATTCACTTTGAAATACGAGTGCTTTGAATTAAGGAACGTTTCCTTGACGAATTATGCTCGCAAACCAAGGCACCACTGTAAGTCTTTTGTTACATCCATCCATCTATCCATTCTCTAAATACACTTTATCTGGAGCAGGGTCATGGAGGAACTGGAGCCTATGCCAGCATGCATTAGGCGGAAGGCAGGAACAATTCCTGGATAAGGCATCAGTCCATTGCACACACAAACACACACAGGCCATTTTTTAATAACATGTGTATGCCATAATTTGAGACATAAATAAAAGAATACACAAAACATCCATTGCCATCTTGTCATTGCAGTGTATGGGAAAGGGGCTGATGCATTTTAAATGTACATTTAATTTTTAAAAATGCAAAAGATTGTTTTTTTGCTGATGGCTCTGTTTTGGAACATCTTCATTTCATAGAACTCCTGGAAAGTAGCTTTACGTTAACAAAAGTGAACTGAATATCAGTCAATGCAGCCAAGTAAGTCTGAGAAAAAATTTTAAAAAATAATGTTTTAATGTGACAGTATTACGGCCTCTTTATAAAGTACCATTGATGTCATGACTAGGAGTCCCAAAACCATGTAAGTCTAAAAAGCACCTCCAAAAATGCCTCCTAGAGGGAAAAATGCCATCAAATCCTGGCTAGGCACAAAGGGCCCTACAAATTATTTATAAACTAAAAACCATTTATTCTTTACAAATACTGCTCTGTATTGCTTTGAAGCTTTGAACAGCACAAAAGGCATACAATGCCTGTTAAAGACAATTCCAAAAGCAAACGTCCCTATATGGAATCCAAAGAGCGATTAAAAGAACAATACAGAAGGTCAAAAACTCTAATAAAATATCAGTATAAACTCACCAACTCCAGATTGCATTCACAACACAGATTATAAACAAAACTAAAATACAAAAATTAAAAACAGACAGAGCAATTGTAATCAAAGAGAAAAATCAGTCTTAAACAAATGAGTTTTAAGTTTAGATTTGAAAAGTGAAAATGATTCAATATTTCTAAGCTCAGATGGTAGTGAGTTCCAGAACTGGGGAGCAGAGCAACTGAATGCACCATAATTTATGGGGCGGAGGGCAGTTTCTTGGGGGACTTCCCACAAAACACATGGAACACAACACTGGCTTAGATACAGATACATAAAAGAATACTGAAAGCATAAAAAAAGAAAAAGAATAAATCAAAAATGTACAACAAAGACAATCTGAATCCTAGCCAGGAGAAAAACCCTGTCTGAGATATAACAATTCATTGCAAGCATCATCAAATTACGAACAATTAAGAACAATTAAGTATAGATTTGCCTGAGTCTAACTGGTAGAAAGATTTGAATTAGAATATTGAGGCAGGACCTGGATTAATCTTGTAGGCAACAAAAGAGTCATATTAGAGGCCAGCTAACATCCATTTTCCCACAGTCCATACATAATGTACGGAAGAGTCAAAAGAGAAAAAAGAACTCAATACATGGTGAGCAGATCTAAAATGCAATAGAGAAAAGTAGTGTCATCTACTTTTTCCATCTCATTTTTTGTGGGTTTATAGGCCAAGTGTTTTTAATAAAACTGATCAAAAGGTCCCAAAGTGCATTGCATAAAAATCACCCTCAATAAATGAATAATCCATAAAATCATTGAGTAGTCTGTGAGTTAAAAAAATCAACAAAAAAATGAAAGTAAAACCAGAGTAAAACAACAGAGTCATCGAGTCATTGATAATTCTCCCATTCTTAACTGAATCCAGCATAACTTCCTCTCTGTCTACCCAGCTAACCCATAGCTTGCTCAGCTGGCAGAGACACCAGCAGCTGAGGTCCTCCTTGCTGAAACCCATCCTGGCTGTCTCCGTCAACATTGGCAAGAACGCTCAAAGTCGGCTGTCCTCCTGTCTTCCTTCTCACACTCTTGGCATCCCACAGATCCCTAAGGAGGGCTCCACCACCATGGTACCCAGACCTCCATTTAAATCTGTGGGTAATGATCTGCCTCATGGAGTGCTATGTGTTTGCTCCAACGTAAGGCCACCAACCACTCTGCCTCCTCTTTCTAGCTAGCTGTGCTCAGGGACCTGACTCTGTGTACAGTCTTCCATTGTTCTCAATTCTATTTCTATTCTGATTCTGTCCTCATCTCTACCATGCAGGCTCCTTTTAAACTGCCAATTGGGTGCAGGTATAGTACCTCACCTACTTTTAGGTGTAAATGAGGCACCTGACTATCCCCTCACATTTTCCTGTTTAATGCACAATCAGCCAATCAACTTGCGAGCTGAGCGTGCACGTGCACATGGGTATCTGCACCCATTTGGAGCCTGTGAGCTCTGGGACCTGGGGCCTCACGTATAACGCCGTGCGTAGAACTCACACTATAACATGGCATAAGCACAAAAGCGGGATTGTGCGTATGCACAGAAAAATCCAGATGCAGGAATCTGTGCGCACGCAAACTTTCACGTTCTTCCACTACATAAATCCCGATCAGCGTGAAAAGTAACGCACGTGCAAGCGCCTTCTGTCCCGCCCCAACTCCTCCCAGAATTACGCCTCTTTGAATATGCAAATTAATATAAATAGCCTTCTGTGAAAAGACAATGGGAAAAGCACAGGGGAAAATATAAGAATTTCAGCGAATACCAAGTAGAGGCAAAGGAAAAACGTACTATTTGTTGGTATAAACAGTGGTATAATCAACAAAAGAAAGTTGATCGAGTGAAAGAGTGTCGGAGAAACTCGAAAGATCAAGTTCGCAAAGTCGCACAGTGCCCGAAATAAAAAAGAAATCACATATCAAAGTCGCCGTGAAAAGGCAAGTCTTAACCCACTGTCTGAGTGTCATATGAAAGCTTATTAGGGTACAGAGAAAAAAAATAGGCATACAGTGGGAAAAATGCATGAAATGTCAACTTTAATCTCGAAATTTCCACTTTAATCACGTAGTTTATTTTGCCATTAAAGTAGAACATCATAAACTTCATCTTAAAACCGTTTATTTTACTAGTTTCTCAAGTAGCACGTTAAATGCTTTGTTCTGTATTTGATCTTCTATGTGCTCTATGTGTGTGAATCACTACGTGCTTCCGTTCTTTCTCTTTCTCCGACAGGACACAGAATCCATTACATTCAAGATATTACAGCTCTCTGAATAATTAAAATACTGAGATGTATACGTGATATCATTTTCATGATGATAGGAATGAAAGCATGTTATTAAAAATGGGAACACGGTGGCGCAGTGCTTGTTCATATCTCACGCAAGAGGCTTACTGCGTCATGCGCGACCTTCGATGAAATAATTTATTACAGAAGTACTGTCTCTTTCAAACGTACTAACCTCCAATTCCTCTACTTACTTTGCTTTCTCCAAATACCCAATCACCACACAATCAGCTCTGTAATACACGTTAAGCCATCTGTAAGCTTAGAACGCCGATTCTTCAAAACTTTTAAGGAACATTGAAATATCTTCGTAGTACATGTTTAATTATTCTATTCGTCTATCCTTCCAGTGTCGCGTCAGCACCAGCAATAATACAGCGCAAGGCAGGAGCTATCAGTGAACTAGCTAGCGCTGCGGCAGCGTGTCCTCACATGTTTAATTATTAACAATACAGATTATTTAAATGAAGTTAAAGTTTTATCTGTATACTATAAGCAACATATTTTGCTGTATTTCATCTTAAAATGATATTGTCATCATACGCGCTTTATAAAGTGGCGCAGGTTGTGCAATATTATAACTGTAGTGCAAGTTTACAGTGAGGTAATTGTACTTATAAGTAAACAGTTCTACAAGGAGCACTTGATGGACTGATTGAGTGTGTTTATAGTTCTTGGGATGAAACTGTTTCTGAAATGCGAGGTCCGTACAGGAAAGGCTTTGACGTTTTTTGCCGTGGTTGAGGTAGTGTGTAGCCTACTTGAAACTGTATACCGATAATTCTCTTTCCGATCAATTGCTGCTGTGATTCCCCACTCTAGATACAGTGATATAAATACTCTGAGTGGTGCAGTGAGAGTAATATGGAAAAAGATGATCCGCAGTGGCAACCCTTAACGGGAGCAGCTGAAAGAAGAAGAAGATGAAGTGAGAGTAACAACGCTAAAGCAGTTATGGTATTTGGAATACTATGGCTATTCCCTGGACCATTATATTGCTGCAGGTTAACTACAATCAGATGCATTACACTAATAAACAATATGCAGTTAGTTTCAGTGTATTTATAAAGCCGCGTCAGGAACGTGGGTCTAAGAAAGGGTGACCACACAGGAACATTAGCACTTCTTTGACTCTGGGTGCCGCCAGTCTGCAAAACCGAGCGGAGAAATTGCGTACGCCAAGGTATGAGGTACCGTGGAAATGTGCGTGGCTTTACGCCAAGTTTAGGTTTTATACATCGCGATTTGAGCGTGGAAACATTCGTACGCAACATTTCTGTGCGTACGCACCGTTTATACATAAGGCCCCTGATTATTTATTTAAAAATCATGCTTCACCATGGACCTTTTATTACAAGGCCCCAGACAAGTAATAGCAAGGAATGTCTCAAAATATATCAAAAAGCACCACAACAGAGAGGATACCCATAAATCTCTGGCTTGTAAACAGATGGACAACGAAAGGAACTTTATGAATAAGGAATTATTAACACAAAAATAGAAAAACAAAATGTTCTACAAAACAAAAAGAGTAAAAAATGATTTGCCTGAAAAGGCAATCCAATGAGAACCTCCAAAAACACAATCCAGAAATCAGAATCCATAGAGTAAAAGCAAAGATATCAGTAAAACCAGAAAATCCAACAAATAGTAATACACAAGATCTCATCAACATACACAATGATCTGCTACCTGAGCTTCTTCTTCTCAGCTCAGGATGAGGGTGTGGCGAAATTCATCAAATTCATAATGATGTATTTGAATGTTATCATTTGTACATATAGCAAAGGCATAATACTTATATCTTCCTTTCAGTTAACTCAGGTTATATTAAAAACTAAATATTTATTATGGTGGACGGCTGGGGCCATTGCCCAGCTGGTACGCCTCGATGATGGAGGGACTGGGAGAGAGCCAATACCTCCCCCGGGATAAAAGAGGGTAGCCCCCCTGGATTGCATCGGATACACGGGCTTTGAGCTTGGAAGCTCAACCCTGCTGGGGCCCGTGGCTACCTACAGGGGTGCCTGGACTGCACCCGGAAGTGCGGCCAGGAGAAGATCCGGGTGCACCTGGAGTGCTTCTGGGTGCCCATGCAGCACTTCCGCCTCACCAGGAAGTACTGCTGGATGATCATCAGGGAACACCTGGAGCGCTTTCAGGTGCAGTATAAAGAGGCCACCTCACTCTATTCAAGGAGCCAGAGTCAGGAGGTGGAGGATAAAGCTTGTGTGGAGGAGTGGAGGCGGCAAAGAGAAAGAGAAAGAGAACAGACAGAAATAGAGGAAGAAAAGAGCAGAAGGGATTGAGCCTTATTGGGGAGGATTGTGTGTGCATTGCATGCTGTAAAGGCAAGAAAAAGATTAAAGGGTATGATGTGCTTTTGGACTTGTGTCTCTGTGCCTGTCGGGGTTGACTTTCACAGTATATATATTGTGGACGCTAGGGGTCACTTTTGCCCCTTAAACCCAATAGACACACGGGACACAAGGTAAAAGCACCAAGAAGTATTGTAATTAACATTTTCCTTCTTACAGTGCTCTCCAAACACCACAGCCACTATAAACAGGTTAATACCACACAAAACACAAATCTTCTCTCTTTTTTCTCCTCCTCCGCACCTCCCAGCAAGCATTGTCCACCTCCTCCCGACTCAGGCTCACTGTCTGGGTTCTCAACTGTCCTTTATATAGTCCTTATATACTACTTTGGGGCTTCCTTCGGCGTGACTTTCTAGTGGTAGCAAACTGCATGTCCCATGATGCCCTGCAGGAATCCGGGGCACCACTACTGTCCAGGGAAGCTGCCATCTAGCATTTTGGGGGAGCAGTGTCCCAAAGTAGCTGCCTTCCCCCATCTATCCAGTCTCTGGGCATCCCTTACAATGTATATATATACAGTATATATATATATATATATATATATATATATATATATATAGTGAATAAAGGCGCTATATAGTGTCTGACCCGGCACAGATTGACACAGAGGCATGTGAAAAATTAAAACAAATACTTTTATTTTCTTCCCCTGTGGGCGCACGTCTTCCCCGTGACCCACAGGCAATACACAGTCCCAAACACACAACAGTCACCAATCACTTTCTCCTTTCAGCACCACCACTCCTTCCAGGCAACCTTGTCCTCCTCCACCCGACTCCGGACACTGAGTGGTGGTCTCTGGCTCCTTTTATAGTTCACCCGGAAGTGCTCCAGGTGCTTGATCACTGAGTTCTGGCTGCACTTCCTGGTGTGATGAATATGCTGCCCACATGGGCTCAGGAGTCCCAAACACAGCACCCCCTGGCGGTGCCTGCGGGACCCAACAGGGCTGCACCCAACTCCAATTCCCAGGGAGCCCTCTGGGAAACCGAGGCACTGCTCCACCCCAGGGGGGCGGCCATCTAGCGTCCAGGGGGAGGTATTGTAGTGTCCAAGGCTGCTCCCCCTGAATAGTGTGCAGGGGCGTCCTGGCTGAGCATGGACACCAGCCACCTGCCATATATATATATATATATATATATATATATATATATATATATATATATATATATATATATATAGTTTTTTTGCTGCTGTTTTTAGTTTATAATTAATTCACCATCAGCTGAAGTTAACCTAAGCACCTTAGGTGTTCTGTACATACTTAGAGATCTACAGTATGAATGTCATAATATTCAGGTTTCAAGTGATGGAGGTGTTTTTAAAGTTCATAGGAGTAGTTTAACAACTTCAAAAAATCAAATAACTCAGACGGCGTACCCAGTTAAATACTGAAATATAGATTTATATAGGAGACTTAAGAATAGTTAAAAAATATTTAGCTTTGTTTTCTATTATCTTGGATCATGAGAAAAAAGAATAACTGGGATTATGGTGACCTTTATACTACCAATAAGATCCTGGGTGACTTCTCATATCATGCAGTAATGGTGAGTAGAGACATGTTAAGGCTTAGAGGAAGCTGGATTATATGCACATATCACAAGAGGATATGTTTAAGTTATACCAACATTTGAGAAGAGACATCTGGAATAATTTGTGCAATTCTGGTCTCTGTACTACACAAATGACTTAATAGTGGAAGAGGAAGTTCAGAGAAAAGCTGCAGGATTTATTAAAGCACTGCAAGATATTAACTTTGAGGAAAGGTTGAAGAAGTTGATTTTTTTCATCTTACTCAACTGTGGATTAGGAAATGGGAATGATAGATGTATTTAGAATCATAATGACAGTTTGAAGGATGGATGTCGCTTGTTGCTTTAGTTTTACAGTAATAATAATGAGGTTTTTGACAAAAGCTGGTTAGTGGTAAATTTTGTAGAAATGTTTAAAGTATTTATTAAAAAAAATAACAGTTGATAGAAGAAGGACATTACCACATCATGTAGTTGAAGGTAGCATATTGGGATTCTCCAGACCTTGAAATTTGAAAATGAACTGACTAGTTATGTCAGACTAAATGACTTGTTTTCATCAAAACATTTACCATAGCCTTATGTTCTCAATAAATGGTTCAATGTTCAGAAAATAGTAAAGAACATGATAAAAAAAATGTTTAGCGCATGTATATGATGACCATAAGTATAAAGATCCACTAGATGAGTAAAATAAAACAAACAACAATACATGATATCCCACTGCATCACCATCATTAGCAGTAGTGAGCTATGACGAAATAATAGGTTTTCCATTTCATCTTCTGTACTGAGATTGATGAGACAAGGTCCCTGCAGTAAAAATAAAGAACTCTTCCACAGTTATACAAATCTGTTTAACTGTTCTGCTGTTAAATGATTTCTATACTTTAATAACTTAAACCCTTCTGCATATTAATGGACAAGTACTCAGGAGAAGTCTTCAATTTCTTTAGTCTCCCCAGAGTTAATACTCATTTCTCTTCCAACAGAAGCAGAATAAAGTTATATATCTAGAGAGTGTGCACATTAATGTGCTGAGACCTGATAATTCCTAAAACAAATTAATAAAAATGTGGAGTCAGGCAAGTATAATTGTTTGGACTGTTGTTCTTTTTACCTGCACAGGTAAATAAAATACAGTTGTTACATAGCCACATACATTTGAAGATAACACTAAACTATTTCTCTGCCTTATGCCTTTCTGGACTGGACTCTCTTATCCCAAAGTTAATGAGGTGAATATTGTTGAACAGCATGTTGGTGAACCCCTCCAATTCTGGTGCCATGCAATTCAGCAAGTTCAACAATTTGGAGGTCTAGATGCTGGGCAAGTTGACAACAGTCACAGTCAATAAAATATTTATTTATTTATTTGTCCTGTGAGAATGTTTTAAAGTAACATAAAATAAAATAAAAGCTATCTGTCCTTTTCTGAGCCTGAGTTGTGTCCTGTTGTAGGATAGTAAAGAGTTTGCACAATTGGGTGGAAGGCAGAAATCAAACCACCCCCGCATAAGATATCATCCTATTTTAGCTCAGACTCATGCAAAATATAGACTGTAGAATTTTTATTTAAGTTAACTTTCAGGCAGGGGAAGAAACTGGACTATTTAAAGATAACCTACATACTCTAGATAGGCAAAAAGTGGAAATTCCATTAAAGACAATAACTGGTTTAAAAACTGAGCCCAAGTGCCAAGGCTGCATATGAACTGTATTGAAAGAACCAAGTGGCATAATAAAGAGATACTAAGCTATGGGTAAGGATAGAAATCAAGCTGTGAAAACTATAAAGAGGAGTGAAAAGATAGAGAAGTATTACAACATACATGGATTGGATTCATACATGCAGTATTGGAATTTATATAGATAGATAGATAAAACTTTATTTGTCCTCAAGGAGAAATTTCACTTTTTACAGAAGCTCTTTAAATAAATAAATACATATATAGGTAAATAAATAAATATACACACACACTTTGGACTGAATACACACCAGAATGAATATAAAGCAAGAAAATTAAAAAAGAAACAAAATTTCTGAGTTGCCTGACAATGAGGCATTATGCAGAAATATTGTTGTTGGTATAAAGGAGCTCAAGTAGTGTTTCTTGACATTTTTGCTGAATAATTTATTGGCTTAAAGTCCTCAGTGTCAGAGAGAAAATGTTCAGCATTGTTCATAATGGCACTCAGTTTTGGTTTAACTCTCTCCTATGCTACTACCTCCAGAGGGTCCAGAGTGGCCCCATAACTGAGTATTCACTTTTAATTAGCTTGTTGATTCAGTGGGCCTCTCTTGAAGAGATGTTACTAGCCCAGAACACCACAGTATAGAAAATCACACTGGCCATCACAGAGATATAGAAGATATGAAGGGTGTCACTTCCTATATTAAAGGAACTCACTTTCTTATATAGTTCCTCTGTCTTCCAAGACCAGTCCAACCTGTCATTAATCTGTACCCCCAAGTACTTGCAGAAATAGACTACCTCTACATCCACTCCTTGAATAGTGATCGGACATAGAGGCTCTTTGGTGTGGTGAAAGTTAATAACCAGTTCCTTGTTCTTCCTGATGTTAAGATGAAGACAATTCTCTTTGCTCCAAAAACAAACTTTTCCATCTGACTCCTAATATCAGTCTCATCCCTTTTATCAATATACCCTATAAGTGCAGAATCACCTGAGGATTTCTGCAAGTGACATGACCTGGTGTTACATTTATAGTCTGAAGTGTACAGAGTGAAGAGACAAAGAGATAGGACTGTTCTTTATGGTACTCCAGTGTTGCTCACATCCATTTCAGAAGCACAGTCCTTCTTCTTCTTCTTTCGGCTGCTCCCATTAGGGGTTGCCACAGCGGATCATCTTCTTTCATATCTTTCTGTCCTCTGCATCTTGTTCTGTTACACCCATCACCTGCATGTCCTCTCTCACCACATCCATAAACCTTTTCTTAGGCCTTCCTTTTTTCTTCTTCCCTGACAGCTCTATCCTTAGCATCCTTCTCCCAATATACTCAGCATCTCTCCTCTGCACATGTCCAAACCAACGCAATCTCACCTCTCTGACTTTGTCTCCCAACCGTCCAACTTGAGCTGACCCTCTAATGTACTAATTTCTAATCCAATCCATCCTCGTCACACCCAGTGCAAATCTTAGCATCTTTAACTCTGCTACCTTCAGTTCTGTCTCCTGCTTTCTGGTCAGTGCCACTGTCTCCAACCCATATAACATAGCTGGTCTCACTACCATCCTGTAGACCTTCCTTTTCACTCTTGCTGATACCCGTCTGTCACAAATTACTCCTGACACTCTTCTCCACCCATTCCACCCTGTCTGCACTCTCTTTTTCACCTCTCTTCCACAATTCCCATTGCTTTGTACTGTTGATCCCAAGTATTTAAACTCATCCACCTTCGCCAACTCTACTCCCTGCATCCTCACCATTCCACTGACCTCCCTCTCATTTACACACATGTATTCTGTCTTGTTCCTACTGACCTTCATTCCTCTCCTCTCTAGAGCATATCTCCACCTCTCCAGGGTCTCCTCAACCTGCTTCCTACTATTGCTACAGATCACAATGTCATCAGCAAACATCATAGTCCATGGGGACTCCTGTCTAATCTCGTCTGTCAACCTGTCCATCACCATTGCAAATAAGAAAGGGCTCATAGCCAATCCCTGATGTAATCCCACCTCCAACATGAATGCATCCGTCACTCCTACCGCAGACCTCACCACTGTCACACTTCCCTCGTACATATCCTGTACAACTCTAACGTACTTCTCTGCCACTCCTGACTTCCTCATACAATACCACAGCTCCTCTCGAGGCACCCTGTCATATGCTTTCTCCAGGTCCACAAAGACACAATGCAACTCCTTCTGGCCTTCTCTAAACTTCTCCATCAACATCCTCAGAGCAAACATTGCATCTGTGGTGCTCTTTCTTGGCATGAAACCATACTGCTGCTCACTAATCATCACCTCACTTCTTAACCTAGCTTCCACTACTCTTTCCCATAACTTCATGCTGTGGCTCATCAATTTTATTCCCCTGTAGTTACTGCAGTCCTGCACATCCCACTTATTCTTAAATATCGGCACCAGTACACTTCTTCTCCACTCCTCAGGTATCCTCTCACTTTCCAAGATTCCATTAAACAATCTGGTTAAAAACTTTACTGCCATCTCTCCTAAACACCTCCATGCTTCCATAGGTATGTCATCTGGACCAACGGCCTTTCCATTTTTCATCCTCTTCATAGCTGTCCTTACTTCCTCCTTGCTGATCCGTTGCACTTCCTGATTCACTGTCTCCACATCATCCAACCTCTTCTCTCTCTCGTTCTCTTCATTCATCAGCCTCTCAAAGTACTCTTTCCATCTGCTCAACACACTCTCCTTGCTTGTCAGTACGTTTCCATCTTTATCCTTTATCACCCTAACCTGCTGCACATCTTTCCCAGCTCAGTCCCTCTGTCTAGCCAATCGGTACAGGTCATTTTCTCCCTCCTTAGTGTCCAACCTGTCATACAACTCATCACACGCCTTTTCTTTAGCCTTTGTCACCTCTCTCTTCACCTTGCGCTTTATCTCCTTGTACTCTTGTCTACTTTCTGCATCTCTCTGACTATCCCACTTCTTCTTTGCCATCCTTTTCCTCTGTATACTCTCCTGTATTTCCTCATTCCACCACCAGGTTTCCTTTTCCTCCTTCCTCTTTCCAGATGTCACGCCAAGCACCCTTCTTTCTGTCACCCTTACTACATCTGCTGTAGTTTCCCAGCTGTCTGGTAACTCTTCACTGCCACCCGGTGCCTGTCTCACCTCCTCCCTAAAGTCTTCCTTTTTCAACTTCCACCATTTGATCCTTGGCTATTCCCTCACTCTCTTCCTCTTCTTGATCTCCAACGTCATCCTACAGACCACCACTAGTGCTTAACTACACTTTCCCCTGCCACCACTTTGCAGTCTTCAATCTCCTTCAGATCAACTTTTCTGCATAGAATGTAATCTACCTGTGTGCATCTTCCTCCACTCTTGTACGTAACCCTATGTTCCTCCCTCTTCTTAAAATACGTATTCACCACAGCCATGTCCATCCTTTTGGCAAAATCCACTATCCTCTGACCTTCTTCATTCCTCTCCTTGACATCATACCTACCCATCACCTCCTCGTCTCCACTGTTCCCTTCACCAACATGCCCATTGAAAACCGCTCCAATCATCACTTTCTGTCCCTTGGGTACACTGTTCATCACTTCCTCCCACTCCAAAAATCTTCTTTCTCACCCATTGCACACCCAACCTGCAGTGCATATGCACTAACAACATTCATTATCACACCTCCAATTTCCAGCTTCATAATCATTGCCTGACACTCTTTTCACCTCCAAAACACTCTTGACATACTGTTCCTTCAGAATAATGCCTACCACATTTCTCCTCCCATCTACACCATGATAGAACAATTTGAATCCACCTCCAATCCACTTGGCCTTACTCCCCTTCCATTTAGTCTCTTGCACGCACAATATATCAACCTTCCTTCTCTCCATCATATCTGCTAACTCTCTCCCCCTACCAGTCATACTGCCAACATTCAAAGTTCCTACCCTCAGTTCCACTCTCTTTACTTTCCTCCTCTCCTCCTGCCTCCGGACTCATCTCCCCTCTCTTCTTCGGCCAACAGTAGCCCAATTTCCGCCAGCACCCTGTTGGCTAACAGTACTGGTGGCGGTCGTTGTTAACCCGGGGCTCGACCGATCTGGTATGGAAATTTTTATTGTTGTCCGCATATTGATTTGGCAAAATTTTACAACGGATGTCCTTCCTGACGTAACCCTCCCCATTTATCCGGGCTTGGGACCGGCACGAAGAAACACACTGGTTTGTGCATCCCCTGTAGCTGGGTTCAGAAGCATAGTCCTTAAGTCTTACAAATTGTGGTCTGCCTGAGAGATAGTCCATTATCCAGAACACCATACACTTATCCTCCTGCATATCTCTGAGTTTACCCCTTAACAAGAATAGCTGGATGACATTGAAGGCACTGGAGAAATTTAAAAAGCATGATCCTCACATTTGCTGCCAGCTTTGTCCTGGTGAGAATATCTCTTTATGGAACAAACAGAAAATTGCATTTTCCTTTCCAATCTTTGTCCAATAGGCAAACTGCAATGGATCCAGGTGGTCTACCACAAGAAGACTCATATAGTCCAGGACCAGTCTCTCAATGGTCTTCATGATGTGAGACATAAGTGCCACTGGTCTGTAGACATTGAGGTGAACAGGCGCCTGCCTTCTTTGGAACAGGAACAATGCAGGATGTTTACCACAGCAGCGACACTTTCTAAAGCCTTAGGGAAGATAGAACAGGTGACAGAGGACACCACAAAGTTGCTCAGCACAGTCATTAAGATGTCAAGGACTGACTCCATCTGTTCCCACAGGTTTTCCAGTGTGTAGCTCCCTTAGTTGTCTCCTTTCTTGGTCTTTAGTTATGGACAGCTCACACAGGTGGTCAGAGGTGGACTTGTCACTGTCCATTCCAGTTGATGTGGTAGGACTTGTTGATGTAGTAGGGATATAGTAAGGAATATATAAAAAAAATGGTTCAGGGGTTCTTTTTACTTTAGAAACATGTCTTGTTGTACCATGACAAGCAACTTACAAGATGAGAAATTTGTCTAAACCACAACTGAATGTCTGTCTGTTTCAAAATAAAAAGGTGACATGCTTCATCGCTCATTTAGTACAATATTGCAATTAGAGCAGGTGTTAAGCAAACACAAGCCATATCTTCAAATTTAGTTTTACAAAATGCTTAGGAACTACTCAGTGATCTGAAGATAGATATATGTCTCCATTGGAGCCCTATGGCATGTTTCAACCCTCCATGAAGCAATAATTTTGGCTATGCCAATAGCTCTTTCTTTGTCACATCTAGACATAATCATTTGATGGCAAAACAAACAGAAATCTTCATTTCATAGTGAGAATTATAAATTAAGATAGGTGTCAGCATACAGTTTCATATACTGTAAATATATGAATTGTTGCATGTCTGTAGCTTAATGTGTTGTATTATCTGTAAATATTCAATGATTTGTTATTTTTATTCTTGCCTTACAGTGAACAACCTGGCACTGTTTAAGCAGTGCTTTATTTTTTCATTTATGAACAATCTCTAAAGTAAGCTTGATTATACATGCAACCTCTTTGTCATGCTGTCTCAGTCCATCTGGCTGTCTTTATTTCTGTTTTTTCTTGTTATGTTATGTAAAATCATTTGAGATGCTCATCACTATGAAAGCACATTTTAGATTGTCGGGTAAGATTAAATACTATATTACCAAGTCACAGCCACAGACATATGTCTCTAGTTTAAAACTACTGTGCACTCAAAAGTAAAATGATCACAATATACCCCTGATTTGATATGACAGTTTATTCTAAAAGTATTTTTAGATGTAAGCTGTATTGCATTAATATTTTAGCCCAAATTGTTTCTATTAGCTTATTACTGGATAAACAGAGGATAACATAAGCATTTTCTCTTCACTCTAATATAAAAGGTCTTTCTGTAATAGTCAAAGATATGAAACAGATAAAAAGGCCTGTTTTGATCAGAGGTGAGTCACCCATGTTGTTTTTAAGATCATGTTTCTAGTAGTTATAAATAAAATTATAAATAATAATATTTTTTATCAGAAATGCTTTGGATGTAAACATAAGGCTGCATAACTTGAAAATTTCATTTTTCTAGCTTAAAACAGCAATAATGCCTTAAAATAAATATTAATGCAAATCATTTTTTCAGTAAAAATAAACATCAAAAGAACGGGATAAAAGTCTAAGTTCACAGTGCTTTAGTCTCCAGGTGTAATTTACATGGGTGTCACATTGAAGTCTGAATGTGCAATGCCTACGTATGTAATGGTGGTTTCCTAAAATGGCAAAGTTCTCCTGTTTTTTCCCCTCTATCGCCATCTAAGAAGAGAAGAGCCTAAGGAGTCCTTCTATTCGTGCCATAGGTTGTGGTGATAATGCCAAACTGCACAGACCAGGCCACCCTATTCCCAGCTGAATTATCGTGTTGTCAGTGAGGCTCAGTTGATTTTCTATGAGTTTGCAAACTCAAAACTGAACATACAGACACACTAAAGCACTGACTGTAAGCCTACCACTCTTCTAGTGCTTCTGATAGGGACTCACCAGCCAAGGCTGGGGCAGACCAAATGGGTGTCAAGACAATGGAGGTCAATACGCCTTTTACCTCACTGTCATTTACCGGAGCCACATTACTTCTTCCCATGTTCCTCAGTTATCTAGCACTATAGGACAGAAGTGACAATATACCCACACCAATGGCCTTGTCTTTACTTTGTTTCCTCAATCACCCAAGACATGCATACAATGAATAGGTGTTTATTCTAAAGTGATATTTTTTAGCAAAGACAATAAGTAATAGAAGCAAAAATCAATGAATACTAGCAATATCTGGATATAAAGCCCTCATAAAATGCACCCTTACCTCAGAATCAAAAAGCTTCACAAAAATAAAAACATCATACACTAATTTCAGTATGAATTTGAAAGCTGATGAGTTGCACCCATAAAGGAGGTAGTCTGTGCAATAAAGATGGAGAGTGAGAGCAAAATAGCATCTTCAGGTGGCTTGTCTGCTCATGTTGGTACATAGACACCATAGCTGATGTCCTAATGGATGATTTTTTCTTTTGCACATTATCCTCTGACAAATTCAACCTTTAAGCCATGTTCCCCATGTGTGGTACTGGACTCTGTGATAGCATCCACAGATAATTGGCTTGTCACACTAATGATGATCAGCACAGAATAAAAAGGTTTAATAAACAAAGTATGCGCAAAACACCTTATCTTGTCAAGTACATTTGTAAGTGCTATATCCTGTTCCCTATGGATGAACACATCCTAACTGAGTTTTGAGATACAAACCGACCCGTTATTCTAATGTAAGTTATACACTGGGACATAAATATGTATAAACATAGACAAAACACATATAACGTATAAAATTATATTTCAGACTCTTGTGGCCATTGTGTCAAGTATGAAACATTGTCACCCATGTGCGTCGGAGGATTTCCTTACAGACTCTGTCGACGTATGTAATAAGACTCCATGATGAGAGGGAGTGCTATCGGTAACATTATCATCTTCTTATCTCTCTTCAGTGCAGAGAAACCACCTAGTAAGGGTAACTGACTCCACCCCTTGCGATTCACTTTTCATAAAAAGCTTGGGCATCATTTTTGGCAAGATCTACCCACTGGACGGAGCTCCTGAAAAAAGTGTCTAACCAGCCAATATATTTACTTTATTTCTGCCTGGATATTTGGAGGGCTAGTACGCCGAAAGACCTTTATTTTCGTTGGACTTGCAAGCATTAAACAGGAAAACCCCGTTGGCGCCTCAAATTTTTCTTTTTTGTGGTGCTGTCATTACTGCACCCGGCCACAACATATACTATATGAGTAAAGGTTCAGATTTGTAGCTAAACAGCTCACAGTTCAATGATAGTTCACTGAAGTTTATCTGATCAACTTGCAGCAACAATCTGTTCACTGTAGTTTTATGCAAAATGTCAGCAGTCACAAAATAATGATTTGTCTCTCCAGCACATCAGCAAACTTTTCCAGCTCCTCCTGAGGAGTTTCCAGATGCTCCCAGGCCATTTGAAAGATATTTTTTCAGCAAGTTATGGGTTTGCTGCTAAATCTTCTCCCAATGGACTGTACTGTGGTACGCTCTGTGGGAGGCCTCCCTGCAGAGTCTTAACTACAAGCTCAAACCCCTTTAAATAGCATATCTCAATCTCAAAAGGCTCTAATGTAAAAATGCACTCTACATTCTTTCATGGAAGACGACTCTAGCAACAATCCATAATAGTATTAAAAATCAGGAATAAAAACAAAGAGTTAAAATTTGGTTCTCTTGCTCTCTATTCTTCTGCAAGTCTTAATGCATCACTCTCTCTCTTCATTGTCTCCCCTGCTCACCCATCGCGCCTCTGCAACAGTGCTGAGACGCGAGCAAGTGCAGTTTTCCATCAATCACATTTTGTCTCAATCACCACAGCCGAAAACCTGCTGGGATGCCCAAATGCCAGTTCTGTTGTCCTACCACCATCCCTTTGGCATCTGTAGGAGAAGTTCTAAAGCCAATTGGCTTCTCCTGCCCTGTCTGTGCTCAACAGAGGCAAACCACTACTGGAGCACCGTTTCTCTCATTCACCTGTTATTGTATACAATATTTACCAACTTAAGGTAAATATGTGTAAAGTTAAATTGGTATGACATCTTTTCTTTAACACATATAAAGAGAGACAGACTAACGTTATGCTTTATGTGGAAGACTGGCATAAAAACCTGGGGTTGTGTTAACTAAAATATTAAACCTAATATTTATGTTTCTCTGATAACCAGTACATAATCTGAACATTTTACAAGTGATTTTGCCTCTAAAGGCAATCTTTGTCATTGTCATTAGAAAGGCACAGTACCTCTCAGGTAAATTGCATATCTTGTAGGTGCTGCTTACATCCTCGAGTCACACCTTTGTTGATACTCTTGTTTTTCAGCCCCCTGCTACAATATATCACATCTTTTTCTCACAATTAAATTTGCCATTAGCTTTTCAGCTGATCAGCAATATTCCAGTATACAGTATATAAATAATATGAGTATGTTTGCATAAAACAATGCATGTAATTATATTAAAAACCTTTTTGGAACTTTATATGCATTTTTATCTACACACTATGCAAATACAACATAATTACAAAACATTTAAATAACATTTTTATATAGCGCTTTATAGAGTTAATTTAAAGTACTTAAATTACAAAAATAAATAAAAGGAAATAGAAGAATCCCAAATAGAGATGAACGTAAATGGATTAAAAGTTACAGTAAGGGCGGAGTGGTGGCTCTGAGGCTAAGGAGCTGCGCTGGTATCCTGAAGGTTGCCGGTTTGAATCCCCGTCACTGACGAAAGAGATCCTACTCTGCTGGGCCCTTGAGCAAGACCCTTAACCTGTAATTGCTCCAGGGGTGCTGTACAATGGCTGACCCTGCGCTCTGACCCCAAGGGGTATGTGAAAACTAACAAATTCCTAATACAAGAAATTGTATAAGGCAAAATAAAGAACAAAAAAAAAAAAAAAAAATTAAGGTAGTTTGAAAGACTCTAATAGTTATAATTGTAAATGTCAGTATATGATTTGAAAGCTTCCCATTAGTTAAGAAAACATGAAAAATAATTGTTCTTATTTATTTGCAGAAATATTGTCATCCACTGTTAATACCTTAGCATATATTTTAAACAGATATTAAGATGGAATCAAACCCATACAAAAATAATCCTAATTATAAATCATAGATCAGGGACAATGACACCCTTTGAGACACAGTATCTAAACATTCTGCATTAATGATTAACTTTTCAATGGATGATTTATTTCTAAAACTCTACATAGCCAATGCTACTTTTCTAAAAACAAAAAAAAGTAATGCTTTTGTGGCTCTTAT
Source organism: Erpetoichthys calabaricus (assembly GCF_900747795.2). Lineage (NCBI taxonomy): Eukaryota > Metazoa > Chordata > Cladistia > Polypteriformes > Polypteridae > Erpetoichthys > Erpetoichthys calabaricus. The sequence continues at coordinate 151,443,203 of NC_041396.2, forward strand.
CACTTCCTATCTTCAGACACCCATCAGGCAGAAATTGCATACTCTCCCGATTGTCTTCATTGGTTTTCTCTTTAATGCTCCTCAAACATTCCAAAAACATGTATATTAGGTTAACTGATAATTCTGAATTGGCCTCAAGTGAGAATGACTTGCATTGGACTAGTATGGAATCATCGGTTGATTCCTGTGTTGTGTCTCATTTTGCTCAGATAAGCTCTGTTTCTCCTCAGTACTACTTTATTCAGATTCAGAAGATAGATGAATTTATTTACAAAGTTCTAAAATTCTTAGAAAAAGACTGGCTCCTCCAAAATAAATAACTATGTGTTCTTCAAAAGCTTCCACAATACTGTAAGTGTTCCTTGATGCTCAGCAAATGGAGCCACAGGTTGACTATTGTTGGGAATACTAATCAAATACATCCTGCTTTCTCTGCCAAACTCCTTTTATGCAGTATATGTTCCTATCCTTTACACAATGCACTACTGTATGCACAATTTATATTGTACTGTCATCCCAATCTATTCTCAATATTGATGAGTATATTATTATACTGTAATCAGGGACCAGTCTGTATTTTATACTCTACTTCAAACCGAGCACTTTTGGATTACTTTAAAAAGCGAAACCTCTTTTACCATAGTGACAACAGTACTCATTTAGCAGTGTTCGCCATACATACTTACTATATATCTTGGACATTCTTTATCCTTTTTTCTTTGTGTGCTTGAATAGTAGCTCCTTAGCTCATGTTACTGAAATATACATAGAGATAACCTTACGGTTTTAGTTTCCAGTTAACATAAGTGAAAAGGGCCAACTCACACTTTTCAAATGGGACATCTCCTGCTTGGGAATGTGTCTATCATATTATTTTACACACTGTCAATATTTCTGGGGTGTACAAGCTCTCAGTTGAATTCCAGTTAAAATAACAGATCAAAGGCAATTGCAAAAAAAGTAAGGAAGTTGCCAAGAGCCTGTTGCTCTACTTGAAGACTGCCCATTGAATACATGTTTACTGTAAAAGATTTTTTACCACATGTCAGCTATCTAGATAGAGCTGGGAATACTTAACACACTGCAAAATGTTTAGTTTGTGTGCCCCACTAGTTGCTGTTTATTTTTAACTCCCACTAGATCAAAGGCCCTGTTCTGATTTTTTCAGCTTTGACTGATGGTTTACATTTAGAGTACACTTTGCCTCCTTTCATTCACTGGGGTTAAAAAATACACCCGCTTAAAGCTATTAGGTGACAAACCTGGCTGCAAACCTTCAAAGAGTGTGCTGTTGATGTGAGATCTGTTAGCATTTCAGTGCTTAAGCAAAATGTAATCTGTTCAGTTAGCTGATAAAAGGTGTCATTTTGCTTGAGTTCTCTGCATTCATAATGGCTAACACAGTGACAACACCTTACTTCTATATTTAAGTGCTGAGTTAAAAATATTTCACACTCTACAAAATAAATAAATGTTGTCTTTTAGATACTGTTGTGAGGAACAGCCGGCATCCTTGCCCGGCTGGGATGCCTTCATATTGGAAGGATCAGGATAGAGAGTTTGCACGGGGCATCACTGTATGGCAGCGCCCCTGGGATGTAGCAATGCTTCAGATTCCCACAGGGCAAGCTAGGAGTTGGAGTTTGCAGACTCAGCCCTATTGGGTTCCAATGGGTGGCACCAGAGGGTGCTGCTTTGACTGCAGAGCCCTACTTCGTTGGGCTTCTAGACCATGCTAATGAGACACCAGAAGTACTCCCGGGTGCAACATAAAAGAAGCACACTGCCTTTATTCAGGGAGCCAAAGTCGGGAGGTGGCGGACAATGCTTACTGTGAGGAGTGGTTTTTAGTACGTCGCGCTTTGTGCCGTCCTTCCTCTTTTGCTTGTTCATTGCAAACCACTTTCCCTTCTTGGCTCTCTATGCTCCCTGATTCACTATGGTCCCAGGGAAAGAATGATTATGGAAGGATAGCCCATTGTGAGCCTCTGGTGATCCACCCGAAATCCTCCTTCCGCCCGCACCGTGCCCAATATCCTCTGTCTCCCGAAGCAGAGGCTGGCATCTCCGCCGTACATTCCGATCTCGTCAAACGCGGTGCCATTATTCCAATTGAATACTCTCCAGTCAATTCCCCCATTCTACCTGTAAAAAAGGCTGACGGTTCATGGCGTTTCGTACAAGACTTGCGACAAGTAAATTCTGCCATCTTCCCTAGGGCCCCTATCGTCCCTAATCCTTCCACTATCCTCTCTATTATCCCTCCTTCCGCTCGGTACTTCTCCGTTATTGACCTAGCTAATGCTTTCTTTTCTATCCCTGTACACCCTGATTCTCAATTTTGGTTTGCTTTTACTTTCCAAAACCGCCGTTGGACATGGACCGTCATGCCTCAGGGATACACTGAAGCCCCTTGTGTATATGGACAAGCTCTTGCCCAAAATTTGGAAGGCTTTTGGCCGGACAGAGGTAGTACATTGATACAGTATGTAGATGACATAATGATATGTAGCGCTACGGAAGAAGATTGTACAAAAGATACCCAGAAATTGTTGCTGTTTTTGGGGGACAATGGCCATAAAGTTTCTAAAGTTAAGCTGCAGCTAATCAAAACAACTGTAAAATATCTAGGTCATGACATTACGTATGGAACAAGAGCTCTGTCTAGCGATCGCATTACAGCCATCCAAAATCTTCCTAGACCGGTCACAAAACAACAGGTTATGTCTGTTTTAGGTATTCTGGGCTACTGCAGACAGTGGGTACTAAATTTTACTGAAAGAGCACAGCCGTTGCAACAATTGGCTAATACTCCTGGCATCCCCCTTTCTGGCCAGGTCCAATGGAATGAACAGGCTGAGAAAGCTCTCTGTGACTTAAAAACTGCTCTTCTATCTGCGCCCGCGCTTGGTTTGCCTGATCATTCTCGTCCATTCACTTTGTTCGTGGACGAAAAGCAGGGATTTATGAATGCAGTACTGACGCAACAACACGGAGATAAACAGAGACCAGTGGCTTATTTTTCTAAAAAACTGGATCCAGTGGCCACAGCACTTCCTCCATGTCTTCGTGCTGTGGCTGCAACAACAGAAGCTGTATTAGCAAGCACGGATGTAGTTCTCATGAGCCCCCTAACAGTTAAAGTGCCTCACGCTGTACATTCTATCCTAGTACAAGCCAAAACTTCACATCTCACTACTGCTAGGGCAATACACTATCAGAATGTACTCTGTACTTTGTCAAATGTTACAATTGAAAGATGCTCCACTTTAAATCCAGCCACTCTTCTCCCAATTAACAACGAAGGAGAACCACATAATTGCCATGATGAAATAGCAAAGGTTGTAAAACCTAGAGTAGATCTACAGGAAACACCTTTAGAAACTGGAGAAATGATTTTTGTGGATGGATGTTCCTTGCGATTGAAAAATGGAGCACCCTCAACCAGTTACGCAGTGGTCCAAGGGGACCGCCTGCTGGAAGCAAATCAAATTTCATCAAGCTTGAGTGCACAAGCAGCTGAACTCGTAGCACTCATTCGAGCGTGTCAGCTGTCCGAAGGGAAGATCGTAACAATTTATACGGATTCCAGGTATGCTTTTGGAGTCTGCCATGATCATGGAGCACTATGGAAACTAAGGGGATTTAAGACCAGTACTGGCAAACCCATCCAACATCAGAAATTGATCGAATCCCTTTTAGAAGCTATAACCAAACCATCGAAGCTAGCGATTGTTAAATGTCAAGCTCACACAGGAAAACAGGATCCTGTTAGCAAAGGAAATGAATTAGCTGACCACTTTGCTAAAGAGGCTGCATATAATAACACACCAATTTCTTTATTCCAACAGAGAAATGACAAGGACCCTGATAATCAAATTATTTCTTTACAGAGTGCAGCCACGGATATCGAAAGGAGAAAATGGTCCAAAGAAGGGTCCCTCTCTGATGGAGTCTGGACTCATAAACACACTAACAAACCTTTTCCCCCAAAAGCCTCTTTCCCAGGAATGGCAAAAATCGCCCATGGCCTCGATCACGCAGGTAGAGATGCCATGGTTCGAGATGTTGAAAAACATTGGGAAGCTGTAGGTTTCTCTACATATGCAGAGCAATTTTGCAGACGCTGTGCAATATGTCAAAAGTTTAATGTGGGAAAAGGTACCCAGGTAAGTCCCGCCGTTACCCCTAATCCAATGGGTCCGTTTGAACACCTCCAAATGGATTTCATTGAACTAACCCCGTCTAAAGGGTACCGATATTGTCTTGTGATTGTCGATGTGTTCTCCCGATGGGTAGAGGCTTTCCCTTCAAAACACAACGATGCCAAAACAGTAGCTAAAGCACTAATTAAAGAGATTATTCCAAGATGGGGTATCCCTCAAAAGTTACAAACAGATAATGGCACTCATTTTGTGAACTCCGTTATAAATGAATTAACCACCTGGCTCCAAATTAATGTGCACCATTACTGTAAATACCATCCCCAAAGCGGAGGCATCGTAGAACGATGCAATGGCACTTTAAAAGCTAAACTCGCAAAAATTTGTGAACAAACTAATATATTTATCATGGCCGGATGCACTACCCTTAGCTTTAATGGGACTAAGGGGACGGACACACCGACAACTGGGACTATTGCCGTTTGAGATTCTGACCGGACGTCCCATGCCCATTGGCATGGTTGTAGGAAATGTGAATTTGCATACTGTGGACAATGATCTTCTCTCTAGTCTTGCAGGTCTCCGAACCTCGTTGAAGGAAGTCAACCAGCAGGTTAATCAAGCCTGGAGGACCAGCCCACCTTCTAAGGATTTACCAATTCCCTTGGGCACCTGGATCCTGGTTCGAGATACTCGGAGGAAACACTGGCATCAGCCTAGGTGGAGAGGACCATTCCAAATTCTTCTATCCACACCACATGCCGTGAAAGTTGAAGGACTGCCTGCCTGGATCCACGCATCGCATTGCAAGAAATGGCTATCTTAAAAATACTTTTTCTGTTGACTGTTACCCGCACCCTCTCGGGCTACCCAAGGATGGGTGGTGATCTTTATCTTTATAAGGTAAAACAGAACCAGAATCAGAGATACCCGAATATCACAGTCACACAGGGACTCACCACTTCAGTGCAAATTGATTTCTGCTCAATTGTGGACTGTGGAGTCGGACGACAAGAACAATGGACCTGGTCTGATAAATATGTTTGTGTTTCAGCTCCTACGGATTACGAAGACTGGTGCAGTCGGTGGGGTTTAGTCTTTGCAAATACAGGGTCAGATGACTGGGGATATTCTCCTTATAAAAGCCTGCAATACAGCTTGAAGACCCGATTCTCTATAATTAAGGGGCATGCCGTTACTAAATGTGATGAGAATCAATGTAACCCTCTAATTATTACGCTTAAAAACCCTACTGTTCATGATACTGGCACTTATATCCTTGGGGATTATGTCTCAGGAACTGACCCCTTAGGAAAATTTAATATTAGAGTACAGGACCCCCTTCCTTCTCCCTCCAACGTTTCCTTTGAAACCTCCACCCCCACCACCATTCCTTTACCTGACGATTCGGCCCCTATAGTTCGCGTGTTAAATCTAACCACTTTAACAAGCACCTTTTCAGTAGAAACTGGTTATGGGGATCAGAATAGATGGTTGCAGTGGGTTCTCTATTCAGCTAAGCAAGTTAATCGTTCTCATTGTTACGCGTGCGCTGCAGCCCGTTCCCATTTAGCTACAGTCCCTTACCCATTAACTAACATTTCTGACCCCGCGGGGTTGCCCTGCCTTCTGTACTTATTCACTACTTCTAAGAAACCCCTCTCTGGTTCAAAGTGTTCTAATCTATCTATTCTTTTTCCCCCCACCCGTCACATGACTACCCCTATGTTTCAAACTCACGAAGGAAATTATACATGTTTCAAATCGAATGGAACGACATGGGTAGGAGAATTACCATTTTCCTTCTGTTCTCAAACTTTTCAGGTCAACTTTTCTCTGAATACTGTTCTGTCTTCCTTTCTCCTCTCCCAAACCACTCCTAGATCAGATATTTGGTGGATGTGCCGTAGGTCCAAATTATTTGCCACCCTTCCCCCTAACTGGTCTGGTACCTGTGCTCCAGTCCAATTAGTAATGCCTTTTAGACTTCTATCCTTACCTCCCTCTCACTCCCCATATTATTCCACCCCTCCTTTTTATTTCCGACATACCCGCTCCCTTTTCCATATGCCTACTAATATCTCCTTACATGGCCCTGGAGTATACATAGATGCTATTGGAGTCCCCAGGGGTGTCCCAGACAGATTTAAAGCTAGGGATCAAGTTGCTGCCGGTTTTGAATCTATCATACCCCAAATTACTATTAATAAGAATGTTGACTGGATTAATTACCTTTATTATAACCAACAACGTTTCCTTAACTTCACCAAAGACGCTATTGAAGGCATACATGAACAGCTTGACCGTACTTCTCTGATGACTTGGCAAAATCGTCTAGCCTTGGACATGTTACTTGTGGAAAAGGGAGGCGTCTGTGCTATGTTTGGCGATGCTTGTTGTACATATATTCCTAATAATACCGCGCCAGATGGATCAATAACTCGTGCATTGGCAGGTCTCACTGCTGTCTCTAATGAACTTACCACTAATTCTGGCATTACAAATCCCTGGGATCAGTGGTTTGCATCCTCCTTCGGATCCTGGGGACAATGGATAAGATCTGTTTTCATTTCTTTGGTTGTGGCATTTTGCCTCCTCCTCCTGGTTTGTTGTATTATCCCTTTGTTTCGCTACATAATATCTAAGTACTTTACTGCCTCTATGGAAAGGGCATATATGCTACATGAGGAGCACATGTCTCGTATAGCTTCTTCCATTTTCTCCTCCCCATCCCCTTTCCCCCCCCTTCCCCTTCATCAACCATTTCAATTTAATTCTACTGCCCACATCATTTTGTTCAAAAAGGGAGGAGTGTAAAAACATAAAATGATGTAATTGAACAAAATGTATGTGTGTAAGTACAGAAAATAGGACAGAATGATCAAACTTGTTTGTGTTTTGCGTACGTGACAAAAAGCATATATACTTTCTGGAAGTTTTCTTTCAATGATGTGTGTGACAAGAAAATATACCTTTAGGGTAAAGACTTTACCAATTGGAATAATACAAAATGAGTCAGGACGCTATTTTTATTGCTTACGTGGTCAACGATCAGGAGACTAGAAAGCTATAAAAGAGCAAGGATATCTGCGCTCGAGGCAGATGAAGTGCGGTGTCCTAGGACTGTATTTCTCTGTCATTTTACCCTTGTCTGGTATGTATCAATAAAAGGTTTTTACTAATTTTAATTTCTTCTCTGTCTTCAGTCACAAAAAGTGTCCACAGTAGAGGAGGCAGAGACAAACAGAAAGACAGAGACAAGAAGAGACAAAGTATTGCTGTGTGCTGTGCTTATTGTACTTGTGGAAGTTGCAAGGGAAACACCTATTGGAAGAGTTTTCTACAAATAAACTCTCTTGTAATTTTACACTTGTGTCTGAGATTGTCTGCATCGGGTTTGGGGAGCTGGAGCCCACCCTACTGGCCACACTGTCCACTGTAATTAGCATTAATGTTTAAACTTTGGACAATGTCAAAAGATTCCTATTTAAAAATGGTAATCACAAATATAGAAATAGGTAGGAATTATCTTCATGTAAATGGATCAAGAAAAGGTTTTGTGGTAGTTCTTTGAAAAGTTTGAACCAGTGAACAAAAGAGTAGAATGACTATTATGTGCACTGGTTACCCTGGAATGCAGGGACACCCAGGACGATGCGACTTAAGGGCAGCCCTGGAGGAAACAGTTTTTTTCTTTCCCAGAAACCTGAACAACAAGCAGCCCAGCAGGTACTGCAGAGTATTTAAGATGTCTCACTTTCCTTACAGTAAAAGAGAGGGGGGAGTGTGAGGCTATTTGGTATTAAACTCATACTAAAAGAATCACAGATTAAATGGCTGCCTTAGAGCATGGCTCTCTTCAGGAAAGAAAGACTCAGGGCAGAGACATCAGGGACCACTAGAGGAAACTATATATTGGTGTCTGTTTGCAAAAGTAAGATCATTCCTGATTTTGGAAGGAATTCCAGGAAGTAACACTTTGACAGAATGCATACCTGCCTAAATCCTATTTAAGTCTACAGTATACTCTGGAGATGATGTGGGACAAGGGCTCAACTAGCAGAAAAAAAGTGTTATGAATGAGTTCATTGTGACCCATTTTGCTATATTAGCATTGTGTTTTTCAGGTCTTTTTCATTCTTATTATGGATTTTATATTATCCTGAAAACAATGGTTATAAGGGTTTTTAATTCAAAAAGTATTTTATTTATTTAAAATATATTCACATTTTTTAAGCACAATTTTGTTATTCATGGGCACCAACATGTTCTTAACGGTTGCTATTATATTTCTATGGAAATGCACTGGATCTACACGACTGGGGCAAGATAAAAACATCAGCACCAGGTATTTCCTAGCCATCCAAAATTATGGGTAACTCCTTAAAACTTTATGAGTGATTTTCTTTGTCTCATGATTAGGGCTGAAATGGCCTGTTCCTATTACGGAAACCATTATGCATATTGTTGTTAGGGACACGTCCCCTATTTTTAGGGGCGTGGTCTCTGGGGTCATGACCCTGAGTTGATTAGCAGATGGGATAAAAGGTCAGCGTTTGCACTGAGCTTTAACTGATCTCAGGATACATCCTTCTAAACCTTTGTTGAATTCTCTTTGTGACTTCTTACCTGAATTTTGACTGATATTTGCCTCTCATCTGGGATTGAGTCAGTTCATTTTATTTTATTCTTGTTTGTTTTGCCTTTTGCATGCATCTCCTGGTTAAATGCAAGAAGTTAGTTACAGTATCTGTTTTCCTGCCGAGACAGGACACTTTGGTTCTGTATCTGGACTTTTTTGGCTCTGGCTTTTGAGTTCAACTTAAGGTTTTGTCAACTGCGTTTTGCTTTTCAGGTTTTTAGCATTACATGTACCTGTATTTTCTAACTTTGTTCATCTTTCAGTCCCTTTATGACATTTTTTGGGGGAAGTCTGGGTTTAAAAAAGCACGGGTGGCCAACACTGCAACCCAGCAGAGCTGCTAATGTTTTTATTTGGCATTTTGAGAATTTATTTTGTGCTTTTTCTTTCTGGCTGAACAGTAAGAGAGATAAGGTTAAGAAAAAGAGAATTAGAGAGAAGGAGATGCATGTGGCAAGAAAGTGGAGTTTTAGAGTGGCTAAGTAGGTAAATCACAATCCCCCCAACACAGACAAACAGGGGTAAACACCCTGGTCAAACCCAGAAAATTACATGAAAAAACAGCAGCAATATTTTACAGTATTGGCACACCAGAATCTCATAGAAGTTTTAAATGAACATGACTAGCAACTGGTGTCATTATTGACAGCACTATGGCTGATGCCATTTTTCACAACAGTATGGTCCACTAAGTTTCAATTTAGACTTAACATACATTAATGTATTTGTGTAAGTGAACATTTTAAAGTATCTAAATAAAAGCCTATTTTAGAAAAAATCATATAATTCACTTATACTGTAACTATACACTGTAGATTACATATTAAATTACTGTGTTTTTTTTTCCAAAACAGATGGACAACTAAAATGGCTTAATCAACAAAATAAGACATTAAATATTTTCCTTACAAAATAAGTTGTTTTTAATGATGCTAACATATAGTTAATACAATGATCATTTTTCATTCTGGACATACTCTTTGGATTTCTTAGAAAACTGCATTCTAATATGATTACTCACTTTTAACTTTGCCAATAAATTGCAGTTACAAAGTATTTCCTTTCCCATCTGCTGTATGCTGTAACAGCTTCTGTAATTATGCCTAATTGAAGATCTGACAGTGATTAAAGTTATTAGGTAAATTATTGAATGTGAATAGCCACCATAATTATTGATTCATTGATCTAATAAGTTTAAAAAATTACCCATCACAATCACAGGTTAACCTGAACACCTGTTGCACCTTTACGGAACATCTGTAGACAATGTGACAAACTCACAAATACACTAAAGAACAAAAAATCCAAATCAGTTTAAACGTTTGCATGAATAAGCCCAGATGCATCTCAGACTGAATATTATTCATGCATCTCCTGTGCAATTAGGATATGCACGTCTTTTACTATTCTCATCAATGAAAATAAACGCTTTATAACCTAACTTTTTTTTAGCTGCAGCCCAATGTAATTATTTTCCTCCCATTACTTACAAATGGAAATGGCTTGCTTTAAGAAAGTGATAGGTTTACCATTTTTTTCCTCTACAGCAAGGCTATGAAATTGTAGCCTACATTTTGGCACAGACTTCTGATCTCACTGTTGACTTAGTCGCAATGTTTTACCACATACCTTTGGCTAATACAATGCTATATTAAGGTATTAAATGTTTCCTGGCTATTTAAGTTGTAGTAATTTTACCAGTCTTCTTATTAAAATAATGATGAAAAAAACTGAAATATTAAAAAAACTGCGGTGGCACAGTGGCACAGCTGCCTCACAGTAAGGAGACCAAGGTTCACGTCCCAGGTCCTCTCTACACTGAGTGTGCATGTTCTCCCTGTGTCTGCATGGGTTTCCTCCCACTGTCCAAAGTGCATGTTAGCTGAATTGGCAATGCTGAATTGATGCTAGTGTGTGCTTGCTCTACAATGGAGTGGTGCCCTGTCCAGGGTTTGTTCCTGCCTTGCGCCCTGTGCTAGCTGGGATAGGCTTCAGCACCCCTGGCAATCCTGTTCAGAACTAAGCAGGTTAGAAAATGATATGACATCAAAAAATGGTGCAGAATTCATAAGAACCTAAATATTTGAAATAGTGTGCATGCAATAGAAACTATATTATATGTCACGGGTTTTGTTTAACTTAGTCATCATGTTACAATATATGTTGATTTAAAGTCTAATGTACTGTAAATGTTCATTGCTTTTCAAAACTTTTTATCAGGATTTCAAAGGTAACATTGGCTTTGATAAATGATTTATTCTTGCATCTATACCTCTTGTATCTATTGTTGTTATTCTTAGTCTAGGTGTAACGATATAGTACAAATCTTTAACTATACAAGAAACATATTTTACCCAAAGTATGTACATTAATAGTCTTAAAGCTGGCCCACATGTGTCCCTTGAGATTTTAATGAATATATTGTAATCAGTTCATGCAATTCCAATGTGTTTGGACGCTAGATATCAAGGGCTTAGTATTTGTTCTCACTCTCTTGTACAAACTATTCAACACATGGAAAGAATTATTTAAATCTTTAAACAGATATGCTCGTATGTCTACTGGAATTATAATTTTAAGTCAAAGACTTCTATTTAAATACAGATTGGGTCAAGTATTAAAGTGTCACCAGTACTGAAACCACTTGAGAAAGGTGTCTCCATCATACCTTCAGAAATGAATGCGGCACGATATCTACATAGAGAAAACGATCATCGTATTACATTGTGCCAAGCTGGTAAGGAGAGTGGAGTGGGAACATTAGTTGTTATTGATACTCGATGGTACTGTAGTTAGCAGAAGAAGGGGGCAAATTCTTGACCATATGAAATGCATAAAAAGAATGCTGCAACTTATATTTTGGATTTGGCTTAAACTATAGTCAGGTATATAACTAAATGGATTAACAAAGACCCAGTTGCATTTTAATACACTGCACGTCTGATGTTTCCAGTTATCTATTGCCTGAAGTTCACAAAATATGCTGGCACCCGATTATGATTGCAATTAACTCTACTGTGCAAACTCTTTTTTAATATATTCATTTTGTAAAGAGCATAAAACAATGAAGGAGTTTTGGGGCACCTTGAGGCAGCCCCTTATTTTACAATGCACAAAAATGAGAAAAAAAATGCAGTTTAAGTATGTGAAAAGTCCAAGATGGCGGCATCTCGATTTAAGAGGGATTCTGGGAAGAAGAGGTGGGTCCAGGTGGTCGGACCCCTGAAGTGAGGTCACAAGGGAACAATGTTAATCATTCTTTCTTCAGAGGGAGGAGAGAAGAGATTGTTATTGCACAGTGCCACCTCATGTCTCATGGAGAATTACGATCACTCAAGCCCTTAAGCTGTTCCCCATGCACATGTATGACAATTTTAAAATATGGCATCTTTTCAGCTTTGAAACAGACACTGACTGAGTGGAGATTGCATGTTTTCACTTTGTCCCCCTGGATTCTTTAAGGGTATTCCCATTTTGCTCTGAAAAGCTAAAGACATGCAGGTTTGGTTGATTGGTGACATCAGATTGTCTTGGTGTGAATCAAATGAGATTAACTTTTTCCCATCCAGACTTGATTTCTGCTTTGCTTCTTATACTGTTGAGATAGGCTAAAGCTCCCTCCATCTATCTGTTAAAAGAAATGGGTTTAGTAAATGAATAATTGAATGAATACATAGCTTTTAGTAACTCTTGATTGGATTAAGTGTGTTTATCAATGCAGGAATCTATGGATTTCATACATATTATAAAATATGCCATTTGATAAAAGGTTTATTATTACTACATTTCATGGTAAATCATCACAGCTGGACTTATGCGTGTGTTAACTGGGACTGCAGCCCAGATGCCCCAAAATTAGTTAAGATGGATGAGCAAAATATTTGTTTTTTTGTTTTTCAAAGAAATACTCTTGGCACTAAACAGACTAATCAAGTTCTCTTTATCCTGTTAACTGTTATCCCTGAAATTACTTATCTTCCTCAAGTCAATTGCACATCATCATCCCCGAATTGATGCTTATCCAGTAAACTGCAGGTAGCAATGGAAGTGCATGTTGAACAGCATTTGCTGAGACTTGAATGTGAGCTGTAGGAATAGAAGAGAATGCATTAGAAAGCAATGTGTCGTGCTATAATAATAACAGTTCTTCATTGATAGCTAGTGACAGCATGATAGTCGAATTCTAGTGATAGCGAAACATACAAAGGTGATGGTTTTGAATAAATGGTAAACTCTGAAGCCACTTCTGAATGTCCATGGTGTAGCAAGAGCTCCTGGGTGCAAAACAAAATTAGCATAGGTGATAACTTATGGCATATCGGTGTCTTCATAAGTTAGAGTATGTTAAACGTAATTGTGGCTGAGCTCAGCTCATTTAGCACTGCATATTGAAACCAAATTCCAAGGTGCTCATGTGGTTTGATGTCAGGTGTAATGAGTTGCTTGCATTCTTTGCACTTATCTACAGCATCTACTATATAAAAGAGCACTAAGGTCTGTGTGTTTAGTCCTTGTAAGCAATCTGATTGGTCAGTTTGGCTTTGGTGTGATTGGTCAGTTTGGCTTCAGTAATGCAATTGTGAGATGTAGGCAAAGATGTAAAGGCATATGAGGTATGCTGAGAGAGTCACCTTCAAAGACTGCAAGTATAAAACTGGACAAGAGGTTGGAAAGGTGCTGCAAAAATTACAGAATCTGTGAAGTAGACATTACAGGAATTTGCTCAAGAAATCGAGCACTGGTTAAGAGACGTTCACACACACAAATACATAGGAAAGTTGCTGAAGGTATACATAGGCAAGAGATAGCAAATATTTTTATAATTATTTTATAGCCCATGGCTAGTAGTATATAATAATTCAAAAGCCTGATGTTGAAATGTACTGATCAACAAAACCTTTACACTTTCTTATGGACCATTCTAGATATGGATCACAAGTAAAAGTGTACTTTTCAGATGTTGTGTTGACAACTTAAATGTCTCTTTGCACAGCAGTGTGAAATTCTTTTTGAAAATAAAATTATTCTCTTCAATTTACAAACTTGGCCATAGTGGTGTTGTTGACAAATCACATGGTTTCCAAAGTTTGCTTGGCAATGAAGCAATACAAACATTACCTCTTATCATTACTGTGTTGGCAGTGTCTCTACTGCACAACAGGTAAACTTTATTGGTACCTTGAAAGAAGTGCACAGAATCTGCAAACTGGTGAAAAATTAGATGTGCTGTATTTTTATTTTTCACATTTACTTTTTATTTAATTTTATTTTCATTTTTTTCTTAGTTTTACCTTAACAGCTGAAAATAACTGATATCTTGAAAATGACTGAGTGTCAGAATAATGTATTTAAACATATTTTCTTCCCTCTCTCCTCTTGCTAACACAATACATATGCACTAGATAAAGGTTCAAACTTTCTGTTTTCAATACTACATATGGCACACTGTGTTCTGATGATTATCAAATGCAATTCTAGACTTTGCCACTGCCTGTTCTCCTCTATCTCTCTCTCTCTCTCTATCACTCATAAACTCAGATGCTATTTCTGTGTTTTTTTACTGCAATCCATGTACCTCTTTCATACTCTTATACTACTTGCTGTTCTGGTGTTGTTCCTCTTCAAGTTTAGGTGATTCCTGAGCTATCATCATATACTAGTTTTTCAGTGGCTCCCTCAGAAGACCTAGGTGTGGCCTGACTAATGGTTCAAGCCCAGGGGCCCCCTCCCACCTGTGTTCACCCCTGTAAAATCATTACACAATAAGTTTCCAAAAAAAATCTTCATCTCACAAAGAAATCAATGCAGTAAATAACCCTTTCTTATTCTTTATGTTGAAATGATTGCTCTAAAGTGGAATTATTTCTTGTTAATGTTTCTTCTTTGTTTTACGTTAACATGAAGGACTGACAATGGGCATTGCATTTAGTCACAGTATTGAAAACATGTTTTCTTCTTTAAGGTGACCTTTGCATACTCCCGAAAATAACAGTTGTACTGATGAGATCATGGTTATGTCAAACTAATGAAAAAAGAACATGTTTTTCTTATAATACAAATATTTAAAAACAAATGTTAAACAAGTAACAATGATTTTTCTCTATCTTTTAATCCTAAATGAACATATCTGTGGTCAAAGAGTTTAATCTTTGTTTTTTTCTAACTGTAGTTTGGGATTCCAGTCAAAGTTTCATTGGCATTTTGAGGTTTCCATCCAGTTTATTCTGCTTCTTATTGTCATTACACTACTATTCCGTTTTTAGAACTTAAATCATATTTGACTTTTCTTCTCTTTTTATCATGCAAGTTGCTGCAGAATGTTAATAAAGGAACTAATTTATGCTAGAACTTCACCTGAGCATCCTCAACACTAAACTGCTAAGTAAAGCACAACAGCTCCTTCTGCTAAAAAGCAATTTTTGGTTTAAACATCAGAGTATTTTAACTCTACCACAAATGAGCAGGCTAATTATGTCTGAAGGAAACTTTCAAGGATTGGGAAAATAGCTTTACAGCCCTGCTTTGACATACTTATGACCCCACTTAGGATGGGTCATGACCTCTATTCAAGAACGCAGAATTTGGTGCAATTTGGTGAACCAAATGTAAAGTTGCAAAGCAAATTAATACCATATCTGGATGGGTTTTTACCCATGTATTTCTAATAACAGAATAACATAGCACATGATAACAGTGAAACAATTTTTTTTTTTGTTGGTTAGAAATAGGTGTTAGGAATCTCCTTTGATTATGAGAAAGAAGCTGAACTTGTACTAAAACTTGTCACATTAATTGATTGGGTTTTGAGAGTTCAGTAATTGATTTCTGTCATCATATCCCATCTTCACATTGTTTATCATAAGTTTTAATTTAGAACGTATCTACTTTTCAGTTTCTTAAAATAAATATTGGCTATGCAATTATAACTAAAACTTACATTCCTTATTTGAAATTTTTTAAATTCATAGATAGAGGAGATTTGGTTATTTACATGATTTAAATAAATAAATACATACATACAAACATACGTATATACAGTATATAGCAGTTACTCTAGGAGAGTTGGACAGGGCCGCAGAAGGTCCTTAATCTTTCAGCAGGACTGGTATCTGCTCCTTTGGGCAAGGAGGAACAGGATGAGCACTGCCAGAGCCCTACAAAATAGATAGATAGATAGATAGATAGATAGATAGATAGATAGATAGATAGATAGATAGATAGATAGATAGATAGATAGATAGATAGATAGATAGATAGATAGATAGATAGATACTTTATTAATCCCAAGGGGAAATTCACATACTCCAGCAGCAGCATGCTGATAAAGAAAATATTAAATTAAAGAGTGATAACAATGCAGGTATACAGATAGACAATAACTTTGAATAATGTTAACGTTTACTCCTCCGGGTGGAATTGAAGAGTTGCATAATGTGGGGGAGGAACGATCTCCTCAGTCTGTCAGTGGAGCAGGAAAGTGACAGCAGTCTGTCACTGAAGCTGCTCCTCTGTCTGGAGATGATACTGTTTAGTGGATGCAGTGGATTCTCCATGATTGACAGGAGCCTGCTCAGTGCCCATCGCTCTGCCACGGATGTCAAACTGTCTAGCTCCGTGCCTACAATAGAGCCTGCCTTCCTCACCAGTTTGTCCAGGCATGAGGCATCCCTCTTCTTTATGCTGCCTCCCCAGCACACAATCGTGTAGAAGAGGGCGCTCACCACAACCATCTGATAGAACATCTGCAGCATCTTATTGCAGATGTTGAAGGACGCCAGCCTTCTAAGGAAGTATAGCTGGCTCTGTCCTTTCATACACAGAGCATCAGTATAGGCAGTCCAGTCCAATTTATCATCCAGCTGCACTCCCAGGTATTTATAGGTCTGCACCCTCTGCACACAGTCACCTCTGATGATCACGGGGTCCATAAGGGGTCTGGGCCTCCTAAAATCCACCACCAGCTCCTTGGTTTTGCTGGTGTTCAGGTGTAGGTAGTTTGAGTCGCACCATTTAACAAATTCCTTGATTAGGTCCCTATACTCCTCCTCCTGCTTACTCCTGATGCAGCCCACGATAGCAGTGACCTCCAGCAGACCACTGGTGTGAATGTCTCTGACCAAACAATCAGAAACAGACTTCATGAGGATAGCCTGAGGGCCCAACATCCTCTAGTGGGCCCTGTGCTTACTGCAAGGCACCGTGGAGCTCGATTGGCATTTACCATAGAATACCAGAATTGGCAGGCCCACCACTGGCGTCCTGTGCTTTACACACATGAGAGCAGGTTCACCCTGAGCACATGTGACAGACGTGAAAGGGTCTGGGGAAACCGTGGAGAACATTATGCTGCCTGTAACATCATTCAGCATGACTGATTTGGTGATGGGTCAGTAATGGTCTGGGGAGGCATATCCATGGAGGGATGCACAGACCTCTACAGGCTAGACAACGGTACCTTGACTGCCATTAGGTATCGGGATGAAATCCTTGGACTTACTGTCAGACCCTATACTGGTGTAGTGGGTCCTTTGTTCCTCCTGGTGCAAGACAATGCCCTGCCTCATGTGGCGAGGGTATGCAGGTAGTTCCTGTAGGATGAAGGAATTGATACCACTGACTGGCCCCTACACTCAGCTGACCTAAATCCAATAGAACACTTCTGGGACATTATGTTTCGGTCCATCCGATGCTGCCACCTCAGACTGTCCAGGAGCTCAGTGATGCCCTGGTCCAGATCTGGGAAGTGATCCCCCAGGACACCATCCGTCGTCTCATTAGGAGAATGCCCCGACATTGTCAGTCATGCATACAACCATGTGAGGGCAATACAAACTACTGAGTATGATTTGGAGTTGCTGCAATGAAATTTCGAAAAAATGGACTCGCCTACCGCATTAGTTTTTCACTTTGATTTTTGGGGTGTCTTTGAATTCAGCCCTCTGTATGTTGATAACTTTCATTTCCATCAAACTATGTGGCATCCTTTCATTCCTAACACATTACCCAGTCAATATCAGATATTGATTTTCAACATGTTTTATTTCCCATTGATGATTTGTTTTGAAAGTGTTCCTTTAATTTTTTTGAGCTTCATGCTCTTCTAAATTGGTTCAAGAAATGAACCTTGACTTCTGTAAAGGCATTCTTTAAATAGCCCAGAAGGTGGAAAAGGTGCAACCTCTGGGCCAAGCCTGGAGTGACATCAGTGTTCATCACGTGACTCGTTTACTGGTTTGCCAGTGAACAAAGATGAGCTTTCAGTGACCGCATTTCCCGAGGGGGATGGTGTTGATGTGCTTACCTCAGTAGTGACAAGTGCATACTCTCTATGGGTGCACATGTGACAAACCAATTTTAAGAAACTGTGTTCAGACAGAAGTGTGGTCTTTGCCAGACATGCCTCTTAGATTGCCATCCTTTGTGGCAAACTTAAATTTTCGTTTCAGGATTTTAAGTACCATATGGAAGCATATTAGGGCCACGGTGAAGAAAAAAATACGGACACAGTGAAGAAAAAAAATCTAAATGTCAAGATTAAAGTCGACATGTTGACTTTATTCTCAACTTTTCCACTTTAATCTCGACGTTTATGATGCTTCTGTAGTACAATGAGACAGATTTTCTAATTTTTTAAATCTCCTTTACTGTCAATTTGGAAAGTGTTGCTCTAGAGTTCAGTTACTTAAGTAAATTTTAAAATAAGTTTCTTTGATTTATTTCAACAGATTTACTTGACTAAAGTATTTGCTTCTAAAGCTTTGTAAGCCTGCTGTGTATATGGCATCATTATTTGGTAGCACACACAGCTCCAAGCAGGTCTTCTCACAAATGCATATTTGTAAAAGCAGATACAGAATATAGACCTTTGCAATGAATTAATCGATGGAACATTCAGCATCTCAGCTGCTATTAGTTGTTTGTGCAAAAGCAACCAGTTTTCTGTTCACAACCAGAAAAATGTCATAGAAAAATCACTTTACTTCAAAATGATAGTATTTTCTTAATGGCGTTTGAGCATTGCCTTTAATAGCTTTTAATATTTCTTTTGTTATAATTATTCCTTGAAGCACGTATTCTTATAGTTAAAGTCACATGTGCTAGATTACCTCTGCTCATAGGCACATCTACACTTTAAGCAGACCACTGTATGAGACATCATTCACAATTCAGTCTGACAGCAAAAAGGTCTGCCTACCACTGCTGCACAGCAATCTTGAAATATATGTCCTTTTGAGGCAGGCATCTGTTGATGGCATTCAGCAGTCCTATATATATATTTTTTGGAGAGTTTTAAACAAGATATGTGTGCACAATTTACAATTTTTAACTGAATTATAGCACACATGGTACAAATTGAAGAGGAAAATATTTTATGAATAGCTAGACTCAATTCTTCATTTTAAATTCTAATGGAAATATCAACTTTCCATCATCCCTGAAGTAATCCAATGGCAAATTTCATGAAAGTTGTTGATAAAATCTAGAAATTCTACCAGTATCTTATTCAAAAATAGACAGCATCAATTCAGGAAGAGAAATGGGTGGAAAGTGAGGAAAATTAGGCATACAGTATTATTTCTAAAAATAAACTATTTCTGCAGGTGAAGATTTGAGGAGAACATGAAGTTAGTAATGGTGGAAAGCTCTAATTCTCTTAGGCTAAGCGTGCCAAATGCCTAGTACATTTTTATGAGCATTGGGAAAGTAACAGGGAATTGCAGATTTATGGCATCACAGCATGATATACAATGGAGGAACACAGAACAACGTCATAGGATTTGTCAATTTCTAACCCGCTTAATCGAGACCAGGGTATGGGGTCAGATGGGGAGCTGGAGACTGTCACAGCTGGCATAGGGCAGAAGGCTGGACAGGGCGCAGTCCATCACAAGGTCATAGGGCAGGAAAATTAACTTGAATGATACAGACCAACAAGATGGACAGCTGTGATTAGTGGTGGTATTGCAAATGTAAATTTTCCTGCTTCAGCTTTAAATAGCACTTTTCAAACTTTTGAACATTTAAGTAGATAACTTGTGACTTTATATTTTCTTTTGAGGCATCTGTTTTCGAGTGTTTGTCTTATCCATCCTTTCTTGAACTCTGTTTGTACAGCTGGTAATAGGGCCCCCTTCTTTCTTAATATTTCTAAGTACTGCCTATGTGTTTGGCACTTGGAAACTCAATGAGGGATTTTAGAGAGGGTGTATAAGTCTTTTAGGGTCTTGCTACCAGTAAGTTTCTCTATTGGGTGTTTCAGTGTGTCACCTCTGTGACATATAATGGTACTTTTAATTACTATAATATGAGGCTTGGACCAAAATCACTAGTTATGATATAGAGCTTTTGAATTTGTTTAGGTCTGAATGAAATGAAAACGTACATCTTAAATGGCCAACCTACAACTGTTAAATATATAGTAGCCCAGTGGTTAGTGCTATTGCTTCACACTCTAAGTAAACTATGTTAAATCTCAGCTTGGTAATTGTAAAAATTGTGCATGTTCTCTCCACATCTGCATATGTTTTTTGTTCTGTCTGCTCTCACAACTCCCAAAAATATGCAGGTTAGATGACTGACAATTACGAAATACTCAGAATTGGCAGGTATGAATGTAAGCACACATATATACACACATATACATTTTTATCTGCAACTCCAAAGCCAAAAACAAAATGATATACTGTACTGTATATATAAAAGTGTGAGCCTGGTGAGTGCCTTATGGGAATCATACTCATTTCCACTTCCCATGTAAAGTTCCTAGCACAATGCCAAGGACACTAAGAAATTAAAGAGTGAAAGGGTTTGGTAGACTTAACAGCAAGTTGCTAGAGCAAGAAAAAAATGCATGTTGCTGTGGAGAGAGAAGCCCCAGCCATTAAATAGGCCACCACCAGTGATTTTACCATTACTGTAATGGATGGCTGCACAAAGGACAGCAACCCCAGGGTTAAGAGATGGTTCCGTAACGTCTAAATCTACAAATTCCAAGTATAGGTTTAGTCACTACATCTACAGTATATTTATATAGACAGTATATAAATATATAAGCTGAAATATGTATATATTATAAACAGGTGAAAGGAACACAGGATGACTGTATGAAGTGTTGGGGTGCCAGCCTGGTCACCCCTTTTAATTGCAGTGGCAAAATATAACATAAATAGCTCTTTTGGCTATATCTAATGAGTCTGTTAAGAGTAGATCACAGTATCAGAGCTCCATCCTCAATACAGGATCAATTCAGTCTGATTTTTAAAGCTCTCAGGCCGGAAGTTGCTTGGCTAGTTGCCCTCAAGGTGCATCTTCTCGCTGCTGTGGAGGAGAAAAAAAGATGACACTGTTAATGGTTGCACCCCCCTTTTGCCCCAGCAGGGTATTGCATACCTAGGATGAGACCTGAAGGGGTTCCTTTGGCGTGCATGTGTGACAATATATTGTGAAGGACAGCCGGGTCCCATGCCCGGCAGGGACGCCCCTGCTGCATCTGTTCCGGGGGAGCCACCATGGTCAGCTCAATACCTCCCCCGGAACGCTTGGTGGCAGCCTCCCTGGCGGACGATGATTCCCCAGCCTGGCACATGGCTCCATGGGACATGGAGTCCTCCACAGCCTGGTTGGGGGCTTGGATGGCCGCCAGGGGGAGCTGCATGGACTTGGCAGCCTGGCTGGTCAATTCCTCAGCCCCACCCAGAAATGCAATTAGGCCCAGGTGATCAAGCACCTGGAATACTTCCGGGTGGGGTATAAAAAGGGCCAGCCACCACCACTCGAGGAGCCAGGGTCGGGAGGAGGAGGACTACGCTTGTGGAGGAGTGGTGGGAGAGAGAAAGAGAATTGTGCTATTGTGGTGTGGAAAAGAGTGCTTTTTGGGACTGTGTATTGCCTGTGGGTCACGGGTAAGATGTGCCACGGGTGAAGAAGAAAATAAAAGTCCTTGTTTTATACGTGTCTCTGTGTAGTTCTGTGCCAGGTCAGGCGCCTATATAGCGCCTTTTCTACAATATGCATTTTCACATACACACTGTGGAAAGCAGCCCGGACACAGACAGATAGACATTGTTAGTTCACCCACAACACGTTTATTTACAATACTATATACAGTAAAGCGCACACACAACCCCCAAAACTCCCCCAAAGTCCAGGCCTTCCTCAAATGCCTTTTCAGGTCTGCTTCCACTCCTCTCCTCCGAGCTCTGTCCTGTTACACTCCCGACTCCAGCCATCGAATGGAGGGAGGCGGCCCCTTTTATCCCCACCCGGACGTGCTCCAGGTGCCTCCCGATTAGCTTCCGCCGGCACTGCCCAGTGTGGCAGAAGTACCGGCTGCGCACCCGGAAGCACTCCAGGTGTCCCTGGTCTTCTTCTCCTCAGCACTTCCGCCACACCCGAGGCTCTACAGGCATCAGGGCGCCCCCTGGCAGGTTAACCACAGACCCCTATAGGGTTGAGCTTCCAAGCTCAGTTCCCGTGGTCCCCAAAGCAACCAGGGCAGTGACCCTCTCGTGGTCTGGAGGAGGCGTAATACCTCCTCCAGTCCTTCTGGGCATCCTGGGTGGGTGCCACCCCCAGCCGCTTGCCACAACACACACCCACACACACACATACACACACACACACAATACATATACAATTCACACACACAATGTGCCATCTTATATCTCAGCTCCAGTTGAGTAGAACACTAAAACAGATAGATACCTGATACAAAAATTAAACAAAATAAAACGCCGTAAGAGTAAAATACTAAATTCAATACTAAAGGAAAAGCCTAGCAGATATTATCAGTTGTGATATAACACACACACAAATTATACTAAGCATTTGGACAGAGAGGAAGACTCAAAGAGGAGGCAGCATGTCAGGTTAAGTTAAAAGCCTTCCTGATCAGATGAGTTGTAAGCTGTGTTTTAAAAGAATGAATGGAGTCAGCTGATCTAATTAATTTCGGGAAGTCATTGCAAAGTCTGGGCGCTATACAGCTGAAGGCCCTGTCATCCATAGAGTGCAGGTTAGTGTGGGGCACAACAAGATTGCTAGAATCAGAGGACTTTAGTGGGCGAACAAGGGCATAGTGATGGAGAAGATCACTGATGTGGTCCAGTGCAAGACCACTTAAAGCTTAATAATAGAATTTTATATTCAAACCTGTAAGACAAAGGGAGCCAGTGGAGGTGAAGCAGGATGGGTGTTATGTGCTCGCTGTTCCTGGTCTGTGTTAGGACTCTTGCAGCAAAGTTCTCAATCAACTGGAGCTGAGATATAAGATGAGAAGCGGCACCTGCCAGTAGGGAGTTACAATAATTGATGTAGGAAGTGATAAAAGCATGGACAAGTGTCTCAGCATTAGAATGAATGAACACGGGATATGTTACAGAGGTGAAAGTAAGAACGTTTCTTAATGTGGTTTATGTGGACAAAATAAGAAAGGGAGGAATCAAAAATGCCATCAAGATTCCTAGCATCAGGAGGTCTGATGAGATCATCATCAAGAGTGACTGAGAAGGAGCTCATTTTTTTAAGTTACACTTTAGTGCCAATTTGCAGGAGTTCAGTTTTGTTACAATTTAATTTTTTGCTCCATCTAGGTTTTAATTTCACTGAGGCAAGTTGTGAGCCGAGAAAGCCCTGATGAAGTTTCATTTTTAACATTGAAATAGAGTTGAGTATCATATACATAAAAATGATAACCTAGTCCATAGCTATGAATGATATCGCAAAGGGATAGCATATGGATACAGAAGAGCAGAGGGCTGAGGACAGGGCCCTCAGGAACCCTTGTGTGACCAGCTGCAGCTGGATCTGCTGTTGCCAAGACTAACAAACTCTTGCCTGACAGTCAGATAGGACTTGAACCACTGGAGAGCAGTGCCAGAGATATGCAGCATGTTCTCCATTCTGGACAGTAGAATGTCATGTCATGTCTGACTGTGTCAAATGCTGCACTAAGATCTAACAGAATTAATATGCTGGTTTGTCCAGTCTGCTGCCATAAGCAAATCATTGGTTACTCGAAGCAGAGCAGTTTTACAGCTGTGCCCTGAAGCCAGACTGAAATGGTTCCATCAAATTATTAGAAGTTAAGTAAATGGTGAGTTGGAAGGCTACAACATGCTCAAGAACTCAAGAAAGGTAAGTGAGAAATAGGCCAAAAATTGCTAAAATTGTCAGCATCAAGACCAGACTTTTTAACAGTGGGGATACAGAAGAAATTTTAAAAATGGCTGGCATAAACCTAGTCTAAAGGGGTGTATTTTTTATTGTTGTAACAGTCAGGATTATGGCATGAAGGCAGGATTTAAGAAGTGTTGTGAGGATGGGGGTCCAGTACACAAGTACTGGGCCTCATCTTACAAAGCAGGTTACTAACAAATGGAGATCTGACTGGTGAAAATTTAGAAAAAGAGCTGGATGGAGTGGCAAAACTGGGAAAGATATAATTGGATGGTGGATTTATATTAGTAATTTAGATCTTTAATTTTATTGAGGAAAATGTGAAGGAATTTTTAACAGACT
The DNA here is from genome assembly GCF_900747795.2 of Erpetoichthys calabaricus. Classification (NCBI taxonomy): domain Eukaryota; kingdom Metazoa; phylum Chordata; class Cladistia; order Polypteriformes; family Polypteridae; genus Erpetoichthys; species Erpetoichthys calabaricus. The sequence goes on from NC_041396.2 coordinate 151,467,527, forward strand.
TCGATAGAGGAGGTAATTGAGCCAGATGCAGATTGAAGTAGTTTTTTAACTACAGAGAGTAAAACCCTTGGGTTATCATGGCTACTTTCTATTAGTCTGCCATAATGTGTGTTTTTGGCTGCGGTTAGTGCATCCCTGTAAGCCCACTGATGGTCAGAGTAACCCTGGGTGTGCCAGGCGAGGTCCGTCTTATATGCCATCCTCTCAAGGTCTCATCCAGCTGCTTTCATAGACTGTAACTCTGAATTGTACAATGGAGCTGAGTGCTTAAAGGAAAGCTCCTTATGATACAAGGAGCTGTTTTATCTAGTGCTGAAAGAAGGGTTGTGTTTTAGTGGTCAACAAGACTATCTAGTGTTGATGGAATAGGTGAAAAGAGAAAAAGATCAGAAATAGAACTAGCAAGGACAGAGGGACATATATTTTTAAGGTTTCTGAAAGAAATTTGACATTTACAAGTAAGAGGAGGGAGAGGTAATAAGACAGTGAAATGTACTGCATTATCACTGCTATAAGTGTTGCCAGCAAATATGCCATTTGTACAGATCAAGTCTGATATATGACCACAAGAGTGAGTAGGAAAATCAACATGCTGCACCAAGTCAAAACAGTCCAGTAAGGATAGGAATTCATTTCTCAGCTTGCATGTAGTAATGTCAGTATGGATGTTGAAATCACCAAACATAGTGCCTCTCTAGAAAAAAGAAACTTAAGTGGGTTAATAATTCTGTCAGATCAGGACAGGACCAGATTTTCTTAATGGGTTATTAGCTTAAGAGCCAGACACTCAAAAGACAATGGGCAATATCCGAGATCCCAACAACCCCCCCAACTGTGCATAAGATTTTTGTGTCTCAAAACTCTGTAAATGCAGGCAAGGATTGGTTGTCCATCGCTGGTGCAACTGCAAGTTTACAGGCTCACCACGTAACACGTCTGTCGCCCAATGGCTGATGCGGGGTACATTTAAAACCAGCCACTGCTCTGGCTTTGCTTTCACTTTCTGTCTTCTCTCTTGTGCAGGATGGCTATCCGTTTTTTTGATCATGAGAAGGGAGCAAATTCAGGATGACATCATCCCTGCTTGAATGCTGTGTGTGTTTGAGTGACAGGTCCCATTTGAATAAATGCTTTGAGAATGTTCCTGTCTTCACAACAATAAAGCTGAATTTTTTTCAGAAACCTGGACTCACCTTCTTCTCTATTGTGCAAGTCAGTGACCCACACATCACAAAATATAGAAATACATCTATCGTTCTATTAGAGCAGGGGTCTCCATCTCCAGCCCTGGGACCTCGTGTATAAAGCCGTGCGTGGAATTCACACTATAACATGGTGTACGGACAAAAGGGGAAATGTGCTTACACTCAAAAAAATCTAGATGCATAAATCTGTGTGTACGCCAACTTCCACGTTCTTCCGCTATATAAATCCCAGTCAGTGTGAAAAGTAACGCACGTGCACGCGCCTGCTGTCCCATCTCAACTCCTCCCAGAATTAGCCCTCTTTGAATATGCAAATCAATATAAATAGCCCTTAAGCTCAGCCTTCTGTGAAAAGAAGGCTGAGCTTAAGGGGGGAAAATAGAAGAATTTCAGCAAATACCAAGTGGAGGCAAGGAAAAACTTACTATTTGCTGGTTTAAACAGTGATATAATCAACAAAAGGAAGTTGATTGAGTGACATAGCATGTCGGAGAAACTTGAAAGCTCAAGTTCACAAAGTCACACAGTGCCGAAATAAAAAAGAAGTTGTCACATACAGTATTAAAGTCGTCGTTAAAAGGCGAGTCGTAGCCCACCGTCTGAGTGTCATATGAAAGCTTATTAGGGTACAGAGAAAAAAAAAGGCACACAGTGGGAAAAAAGCACGAAATGTCAATCTCGAAATTTCCACTTTAATCATGTAGTACTAGGGTGTTGTACCGTGTTAGCCATTATGAATATAGAGAAAAGTGAAGCAAAATGACACCTTTTATTGGCTAACTAAAAAGATTACAATATGCAAGCTTTCGCGGTAAAAGTTTGCATATTGTAATCTTTTTAGTTAGGTACTTTAATCATGTAGTTTATTTTGTCATTAAAGTAGAACATCATAAACATCATCTTAAAATCGTTTAATTTACTTGTTTCTCAAATCCCATCGTAGCTAAAGTAGCACGTTAAATGCTTTGTTTTGTATTTGATCTTCTATGTGCTCTATGTGTATGAATCACTACGTGCTTCTGGGCTTTCACTTACTCCGACAGGTCACAGAATCCATTACAGTCGTAATATTACACTCTCTGAATAATTAAAATACTGAGATGTATACGTGATATCATTTTCATGATGATAGGAGTTAAAGCATGTTATTAAACATGAAAACATGGTGATGCAGTGATTGTTCATGTCTCATGCAAGATGCTTGCTGTGCCACACACGACCTCCGATGAAATACTTTATTGTAGCAGTACTGTCTCTTTCAAACGTACTAACCCCTAATTCCTGTCCTTACTTTTCTTTCTCCAAATACCCAATCGCCACACAATCAGCTCTGTAATAGACATTAAGCCATCTGTAAGCTTAGAAAGCCGATTCTTCAAAACTTTTAAGGAATATTGAAATATCTTTGTAGTACGTGTTTAATTATTCTATACATCCAGTGTCACGCCAGACCAAGCAAGAATACAGAGCGAGGCAGGAACAATCTGTGAACGGAGCACCAGATCCTTGCTAGCGCAGCAATACCATGCCCTCACATGTTTAATTATTAACAATATAGATTATTTAAATGAAGTTAAAAGTTTTATCTGTGTAATATAATAAACATATTTTGCTGCATTTCATCTTAAAAATGATATTGTCATCATATGTAAATATGCGCTTTATAAAGTGGCTCAGGTTGTGCAATATTATAACTGTACTGCAAGTTTACAATGAGATAATTGTACTTATAAGTACAAACAGTTCTACAAGGAGCACTTGATGGACTGATTGAGTGTGTTTATAGTTCTTGGGATGAAACTCTTTCTGAACCGCGAGGTCCGTACAGGAAAGGCTTTGAAGCGTTTGCTGTGTGAGAGCAGTTCAAATAGGCAGCATGGCTGAGGCAGCGTGTGCTTGATACTGTATACCGATAATTCTCTTTCCGATCAGCTGCTGTAGATCTGTGATTCCCCACTCAGATACAGTAATATAAATACTTCAAGTGGTGCAGTGAGAATAATATGGAAAAAGATGATCCGCTGTGGCAACCCCTTACGGGAGCAGCTGAAAGAAGAAAAAGAAGGTGCAGTGAGAGTAACAACGCTAAAGGAGCTATGGTATTTGGAATACTTTGGCTATTCCCTGGACCATTATATTGTTACAGGTTAATTACAATCAGATGCCTTAAATTAATAAACAATATGCAGTTAGTTTCAGTGTATATGATAAAGCTGCATCAGGGATGTTGATATAAAAAAGAAAGGGTAACCACACAAGAACAGTAGCACTGCATTGACGCTGGATGCCGCCAGTCTGCAAAACCGAGTGGAGAACTTGCGTACGCCAGGGTATGAGCTACTGTGGAAATGTGCGTGGCTTTACGCCAAGTTTAGGTTTTACACATTTGAAACGTTGGAGACGTTCGTACGTAACATTTTTGTGCATACGCACCGTTTATACATGAGGCCCCTGGAGAGTTACTGTGGCTACAAGTTTTCATTCTAACTCTTTTCTTAATTAGTGACCAGTTTTTGCTGCTAATTAACTATTTCCCTTTATTTTAATTGACTTTCTTGAGACTCTGACCGCTGAATTGATTCTTTTTTCCTTAAACGGCACCTAAACATAAATTTGATGTGAAGTGAGCCAACAGATGACCAACTAAGTTAGGGTCTCAAACTCCAACCATCCATTTTCCAACCCGCTGAATCCAAACACAGGGGTCTGCTGGAGCCAATCCCAGGGCACAAGGCAGGAACCAATCCCGGGCAGGGTGCCAACCCACCACAGGACACACAGACACCAAGCACACACTAGGGCCAATTTAGAATCGCCAATCCACCTAACCTGCATGTCTTTGGACAGAAACCGGAACGCCCAGATGAAACCCACACAGACATGGGGAGAACATGCAAACTCCACACAGGGAGAACCCAGGAATCGATCCCGGGTCTCCTAACTGCAAGGCAGTAGCGCTACCACTGCACCACCCAAACTTCAGCCAGCTTCACTTCATTCAGTTTCTTAATTTGAAGCCAATTCTCGTTGCTAATTAAACCTGTTATTTAATTCCATGGTGCTCATTCTGCCACGGCAGATATTTCCAAAACTGTTGATTTTCTTTTTTAAGCGCGCTGTCAAAATGTTTTGTGGACCTGAGCAGATCAACATTACTGAGCATTCACCTTTCTTTATTTTCAGTTATTATGTGATGGACGCTGGTTGTTGTTTATGTGTTGTTACATTTTGTGTCTTAATATTGTTTGGTTGCTAATTAAGGAAAAAAGAAATAATTAAGGGGCCTGAGTCCTGAGATGTGCATCAATTAAAATTAAGGCAAAGAGTTAATTAGCAGCAAAATCTGGTCACTAATTAAGGAAAGGGTTAGAATGAAAACCTGCAGCCACAGTAGATCTCCAGGACTAGAGTTGGAGACCCCTGTATTAGAGTCTAAGTATGCCAGTTCTAACCAATTCTGCATTTAAGGATAATACTTCTCTTAATTATATGTCTATCTTATGCAAGTGTGCATTATTTATTTTTGTATACTATTTATTCATTATTATTCTTATGTAATTTAAATTTGTTTTTATCTTTGCTTGTAACTATTTCCTTGATATCCTGTAAAGCTGAGCTTCTTCCTTTGTATGAAAATGTGTTATAGAAATAAATGTTGTTGTTGTTATTGCCAGAGCCTACCATGGCAGCAAGTTGTGCAAAACTAACCCTAGTCAAAATAATAATGAATATTAGAAAACCTGGCACTCACTAAAACAGACCAAGTTACTGATGCCAATTACCCATAGCTAGATTGATTTGAGATACTGACGGAAACAAAAGTCCCCCCTCTGAAAAAAAAACCAAAAAGAAAACCTTGTATTTTAGGCTGGAAAGTGATCCTGGTCCCTGGAACTATGAGGTAGTACTAATCACAGTGCCACTGGTCAATCAATGAAGAACCCCCAAAAAAAGTAACAGTTTGGGACAACCAAAATAGCTGGAAAATGGGAAGATTAAAAAAAAATAAAGAAAAGAAAAGACCATTCTAATATCTTTAAAGGCTACAAGAAATGATATAAAACACTTGTAAAATAAAAATCAAATTCCCCATCCTAAATCTGAATCACTGCCATTTTTCAGATTTGCCTCAGTGAATTTCACATTTTTTTAACTTGTCTGCTTGCTCAAAAAGTTCATACTTATCTTATGTCTCAGCTAACTTGTGAGGCACATCATAAGGTTTAACTTAGGCAGAAAATCACACACCTGAAGGGGAATGGCAGACTGCCTGACTGCTGGCATTACAGCATTATACTGGTTGGGGCTGGCATAAGGTGCCCTTTAAACAGACACACCAAGGATATCCAGGTGAGAGACACTGTATTACGGACAACAGACAAGTCAGACGTATCAAACTTGTAGATAACCAACAGATAATACGGCCTCCCATCTGTCCTATGGGGTGTCCTTGGAGCGAGAGTGGTGATTTGGAGAATACTTTACTTTGTTTACTGTTGTGGCCAGTTGTTCAAGGAATCTCATTAGTTAAACAGTAGTAGAAACCAGAATTAGCCTGTAAGCTACATCAGTGCATACTTAGGAGTAAATTGAAATAAAAAATTTAAATGCATACAGAATTAGTTGGCTACAATTATTCTTCAAGTTTTTATTATTTGAAGGATTATATTTATTATGGATGTACTATGCCATGGGGCAGCACCAAGAAAGAATTTTATTTTGGACAATGATTTTCAGTCTCTAACATCTGGAATAGTGATTCTCAGTAATTTCATATCAAAATAAGGAATAAAATGGTGACTAGTGAGATTATTTCAGATCTGAGCATCTTCCAGAGAGCAATTACTCAGTTCAGACAAAAAAAGACAAACTCTGCAGGGTTCATTAGTGACAGTTTTGTGATCTTAATGACAGCCCATTTTTTTGCTTAGCTCGGTCCCAGGTCAAACAATTTTCTAGTTTATTACCTCATTGTTGTTCTCATATTCAACAAACAACCCCAAAACTGAAAGCATTATAGATAGGGATAAATTAAATGATTTCTTTTGAGAAAATACTTTCCTCACTCTTGATCATACTGTTTTAAAACTGAGTCTTCTGTACAGACCTGGATAGCTTACAACACTGAATGATTTAACACATCAATTTTCCATTTGAACCGGATCTCTTTTTTCCAAGCAATCAGCAAGATGGTACTGCTAATAATAATGGGATTATATTATGTTTGGGCAATGCTGCCATTGTACATAATGTACCTTTGGATGAAGAATGACATTAAAGACTCCAGATTCCCTGGCTTTAGGAGGCCAGAATAATCTACGAAACTGAATAGCATTAAAAACATAAGGTATCTGACAGATGTGTAAATTTCCTATGATTAGGCTACATGATCTGGGAAGCAGAAAATCCTCAGAGGCGAAAGCAAGCCTGTAAATGCTTGGGCTTGATTAGAAGCACTGCCACCCACATGAAGGAAAATGTGCAGATCTGTATAAGGACCTCGCTGTGGCAACTTCTTAATCATGTAGTGCATAGCTCTTTAACTCCTTTGTCTTTGTTGATTGCGATTTAGGAAAATAAATCTTCTAAATAGATATGTGTGTATGTGGGGTGGGGGGTTCAGGTCTTTTACTCAGATACGTTGTCACTGTGGAATGCATCTACTGGTAATACTGATCTCTGGGGTTCCTTCATAAAACAAGAATGTTTCAGCGCATAGTTTAGGTTATCAGTCACTGGACTAAAGCCTCATGGTTTCAGATGCGTGCATTTGCCACTAATCATTTATTGGCAAAACATAACTTCACTAAAACTAGGCATGGTCACTGTTTGACAACTGTCTGTTTTGCATCATTTAAGCACATGAGGCACTATACTCTTTAGTTAAAAATGTCACACAGATCTATACACATCTATATACTGTACAATGCATTTTTCTTCACAGATTGTATAATATCACAGTTGTACAGATTGATTTAAAAAGAGCAGCTCTAGTATCTGTGTCTTTGACAAGACAGCTGAACTTAAGTTAATATTTCTGGCCAAAATAACATCTAGCCTTTATTCACTATAGTCAATAAGTATTAAGTGTTAAATAATAATTGATTTACTAAGCAATTGTATCTGCAGTTGTCCTAGGTTTCCAAAATTCAGCAGCTTCAGCTTATTGCATAGAACTATTCAGAGGCAGTGTATGATGCCTATGCAGATAACTCCACAATCCATTTTATCTTCATTATAAAAGTTTTAGTAAAATGCAAAGCAAAAACACTTCACACAAAAATAAAGGAAAAAACTGATATTACAAAAAGGAAAGTCCTTGCATAAGATTATACAGTTTAAGGCTTAGATGTCTTGTTACACTCCTTTAAGTTGCTATCCTACACCTGCAAGACATAGGTCAGGACACAATACCTCCTTTAGCTCATTTTTTTCTTTTTTCTGCTTTCTTTTCATTGACCATTTCTTGTTACAAGTTTTCTGATGGAAGTTTTCTGACTAAAAGTTTGGCTGCGTTTGCCTGTGGTTTCCAAAATTCTCCCCCTTTGCTGTAAGGCAATAAGAGGGATGTGAATGCAAAAAAATCCACAATCTAGGAATCTTCATTGTAAACATTTTAGTAAAATTCAAATCAAAAGTCCTTCACACAAAAATAAAGAGAAAAACTGATATTACAAAAAATATTACTGTATATGACATCTCTGTTTAAAGCTTAGGAGTGGCGGTTTGTAATACCGGGTATATTACAAATATTTTTAAAACTCTACTTATTTGAATCAGATAATGTGAACTAATCATGAAATAAATTTGTTTATTTCCACAACGTGGCTGGCGTCAGCACACGTCAACAATTAAAAATTGTTTCCGATTTGTATTTGGTTTAATTTTTTGTGTGAATTAAAAAAAAATGTAAAAATTCTGTATGAATAACTATATTTCCAGAGTGGAGGATGCCAGCCAAATGAGAGTCTATGTAAGTCTTGATTTATTTTTCAAGCAGGCGAACTGAGGCTGCCCTTTGCTTTTCGTTGCTTTTAGATTTTTCCAGGGATGCAGTTCTGTGCGCCCCAAACACCCCCACAAGTATTGTTTTAGTTTTTTTAAAACTAATGTGATTGGAGAAGGGCAGCACAGTGGTGCAGTGGTAGCACTGCTGCCTTGCAGTAAGGAGACCTGGGTTCGCTTTCCGGGTCCTACCTGCATGGAGTTTGCATGTTCTCTCCGTGTCTACGTGGGTTTCCTTCAGGTGCTCCGGTTTCCAACCACAGTCCAAAGACATGCAGGTTAGGTGCATTGGTGATCCTAAATTGTCCCTATTGTGTGTGTGTGTTTGGTGTTTGGGTGTGTGTGTGTGTGGGTGTTCCTTGCGGTGCCGGGGGTTTGTTCCTGTCCCATGACCCTGTGTTAGGATATAGCGGGTTGGCTAATGACTGACTGACTGACTGATTGGAGAATCGTTGACACACTAGGTCATGTTGACATCTGTGGTTCACAGTTCGCACCTGCCTTTAACATTACATAATTACAGATGAAGGAGCATGACTTTACGAAGATGGCAGCTTCAAACAGAACTTCACAAATTTATTAATGAAACATCCCTTCATAAATCGTTCACTTGAAGAAAAAAATGAAGATAAAGGACCTTGGATCGCACTGAACTGACTTAAGAATTCAATAGAAGGCAGGTGATTGAGGATGAGCTTTCATACTGACTTTTCCCAGCTCTTATTATGACAAATGGTAAGCTAAACATGAATATAGAAAGGGCCTTCTTTTACTTGACATTCTACGGCTCCTGCAACTATAAGCATCTATATATATAATTCACTAAGTCGCCGACAAGTAGCAACCCATGGAAAGCACACTGGAAGGGGCGTGGATTCACTAAGCCGCCGACAAGTAAGACGCCCATGGCGCACGCAGGATGGAGCCACGCCCACTAACTCTAAGACCATTGGATACGACGACAACTCGCAGAGCCACACCCACCAACTTGGACACGACGACTCAGAAAAAACGCCATCATTTATGTTCGTCTGTGCTACAGTACACATGCACCTCTGAGCCATGTTGACTTTTCGGTTACGACGCACGACCGCATGCACCATAGCAAAACTGTTTTACACGCTACATACAGCAATTTGCATCTGCGACAAACATGCGTCTTCTTAGATGGTCCTGCAGGAACACGGAAAACGTTTCCCTGCCCACCAACACTCCTTATTCCCCGACCGGCGTCCACCGTATCCGCGACAAACATATGTCTTCTTAGATGGTCCTGCAGGAACACGGAAGATGTTTCCCCGCCCACCAACACTCCTTTTTCCCCGGCCCGCGTCTACCCTCGCTCTCTAGGCATTTACACTGCCTGCTCATGTGCCCGGATGCAAAAACTCACCGACCACCCAGTTAGTCCCTTTCGTCTGTGCTAGGAGTCCACATGCACCTCTGAGCCACGTTGACTTTTCATTATTCTTTTCGGTTATGACACCCGACCACATCCACCATCGAAAACCATGGGAAAGGAACAACGAAGTCCCGCCCAGAAACTCTACCCCTCTGCCAACTCGAACAGCTCATCAAACACATACTCGCTTTGGTCTGTGCTGCTGTCCAAATTCAGCTGTGAGCCACGTTGACTGTTCTTTTGCCCTCCATGGCTACCGCTTCAAATGTATTTCATGGAAACAACACTTCTTTCGATGTTATAGAAATTCCTGCATCAGGTAACTGTTTGTTTCTATCAGTCTGTTTTTTTTGGAAAAATGTCATTGACGATAACTGTTGCTCTCAAACTTCACAACATGGCTGTTGGCTTTGTTTGCCAACATTGGGATAACGTTGGCGAGGTGGTCACAAACTGCAACAACTCACCACACAAGGACGCCCTGTCTCTCGAGGCATTCACACTGCCGGAAGACAACCATGGGATACGCAGAAAATAGCCATGTCAATCAACGCAGATCAGACACCCAGGCAAACAACACTGAATAATCAATAGCTGCAACTACTTTGCCCGCCCCCACTCCTCACCTGAGTCAGTTTTGTCTGTGTTCAGCAGTGTTTCCCAAACTCGGTCCTGGTGAACCCCTGTTGATGCAGGGTTTTGTTCCAACCAGATTCCTAATCATTAATGCCGGTGAAACTCATCAGGGATAAGTCGGTTTTTCAAACGTAGCCATGTAGCAGATTAGTCTAGCAGGATGCAATAATCCAAGATGAATGCGCGCTCCCGCGCTGAGTGAAAAGACAATGTATATTGAGTCTAGAAAACATGATCAATAAGTCTTTGATAGGCTGCAACAAAATGATGAAAGAACGGGCACATTTTTTTCACACAAGGTGGGTGGGTGTTAGTTAGTTAATTTATTACTCAAAGGATTTCAAGATTTAATATGCACAAGCGGTAACACTGTAAAAGCAGCCCAAACCAGAAAAGACGGCTGGCAATAAGTGGCCGACAAATTAAATGCGTGTGCATTGTACTTACTGAAATCAGCGTTACAGATTTTGCAAATGTTCATTTTTTTCCTTCTGCTTGAAAAACACTAAAAAAGCGGCGTGATTATGCGGCGTATACCACACCGCGGGTTGGTATGCAGCATGTAAAACAGTTTGTTTGTCGCGGATAATTTGCCTTTTACTTTAACACGAAGACAATTTCCTGTTAGATTAGCCTTTGCGATGACAATTAATAAGGCACAGGGCCAAACTTTCAAAAAGATGTGCATGTATCTGCCAAAACCAGTTTTCAGTCACAGACAGTTGTATGTTGCTCTCTCCTGAGTTCCATCTTTTCATTCACTTTCTGGTATGCCTGCAGCAACACGTCCAGCGAGCGAGCGAGAGAGAGAGAGCGACACACACACACACATACAGGCGCGCGTGAGAGAGAGCGAGTGCTGGCAGCGTAAGAATAATAATACTTCATTACATTGATATACCGGTGTTTTCAGTATTCAAAGCGCTATCCACACAGGGAGAAACCAGGAAGCGAACCCAAAATCTTCCTTACTGCAAAGCAGCAACACTACCACTGCGCTACAAGGCAGTTAAAGAATGCATCGGGCTCGATTTTGCTTTCTCTTCTGTTTACAGCGATCGGATCATAGCGTGCATTATTGCAATGTTACTTTCCTTGGTGGCTTATTACATTACGGATGTTTCACATGTTAATTTTTTTCCTGTGCTTAAAAGACATTAAAAAAGTGTTTCTCAACTGTGACTCTGGAACAACTCAGTACGCAAGCTATATTAAGTGTCAACAACGAAGACTCGGTACACCTTAATGAACAAGTGCTGAAACTTATCCCAACCGACGAAGTAACTTTCACCAGCGTGGCCTCCATCATCACAGACGATCCCGCTTTCAGTCACGGACAATTGTACGTTGCTCTCTCCAGTGGTCCATCTTTTCATTCACTCACAGTGGTATCCACAAACCCACCCCATTTTGACAACTGTGTCGTTCAGGAAGTGTTCACCCATCAATACATAATTATGCGGCGTATGCTACACCGCGGGTTGGCTAGCGGGTCATATGCTCGCACTGATTATTTCCCTGCCCTTTGTACACACCCCTTGTTATTCCTGCAAGCATTTCAAAATCTGTCTTTTCTTTTTATACATCGTGTGTTTTATTCCCTTAGTGTGCTTTAGTAATAGGCGTACTGTTTGTTAAGCTCATGCAGGTTAAAAAGGTTAAGAAGGTTGAACTGAGAGAGAGTTCAAGAGTGCAAAAAGCATTCATTTGACAGTGCTGCTCACCGCAGGCTATTATTGGTGTCTATAGTTTGGGTGTTATCATGCCAGTTAAATGTTTTTTGTTTTTTTTTTGCATCATTGTAAGGCCATACCCAGATAGCTGGGTCTTCAAATTTGTGTTCATGCATCTTCCAGTGGTGATTGCATTACTGAGCTGGTTTTTATTAGAGACTTCTGCTTGATTCGCTGCTGATGGTGAAGTTCTATAAACCGTCTTATCTGGGTGAAATTTTATTCGCCCACCTAGTTTCATATATGCACACCCACCAACACATTTCTGGCTACACTACTAATAACAGTAATAATTCTTTGCATTTATATAGTGCTCTGCGGTGGGTTGGCACCCTGCCCGGGATTGGTTCCTGCCTTGTGCCCTGTGTTGGCTGGGATTGGCTCCAGCAGACCCCCGTGACCCTGTGTTCGGATTCAGCAGGTTGGAAAATGGATGGATTTATATAGTGCTTTTCTCGTTACTGAAAATGCCCTGTGTGTAGGCAAAATTGCAGTTTGTGTATGTGTTTTTTTCTTTTTTTTCCTGAGCTATGAAGCGCTGCTTCAGTTTGTTCCCCCAAAAATTGCCAAAAAAAATTTTTTTACCAGGTGCCACTGAAGCTTAGCTATCTTCTTACATTTCTGGTTAAACTTGCAGGACATAGGTCAGGGCATACGTTCATACTGTCATACTGTATGTTCATACGGTCAGAAAACTGAATGCAACTGTTTTATTTATAAGAAAATCTAACAGTGCATGCTTCTAGAAGATAGACTATGTTCCTAACAGGCTAATTAACATTCCATTGTTACTGAAACAGCTGAGAAAGTTCCATTACTTGTTACATTTCAGGGGGTAATAGATTATATCATTATCTACCGGTAAGTAAGTATGTGAAACTTCTGTTCTACTCAGATTATTTGAATTTACTATTAACTTCCTAAGATTGCCTCTTAAAGAAATAATTAACATCTCATTTCCAGTCAGCCTTAAAAGTTGCCTGTGTAGAGGGCTGTGAAGCAGGGATAGAGAGAGATGATCGAACACTTAAATAGCAGTACTTGCAATAACTGCTGCTCTGTTTAAATCTACTGGCCTGGATCACAGGAAGGATCTTGGATTGATTAGGAAAGTGAGCATAAATGGTGTTGCTTTTGACCCCCAGTGAGTGTTGTGTGGTGGAGATTGCGTTGTGTATGTACAGGCAGTGAACACACACTACCAACATATTACTTTTCATATAGTACAACCACCAAAGGACAAGTATTGAAAGATATCTCATAATCAAAATCAAATACTCATCACGGAAAGCAGAAACACAAATACATATTCATATATTTTCAATTTTTGTTCATTGGGCAAAGTGCTAAATTATATTGTACACAAGGATTCAATGTGATTCTTGATAATTATGGTGACCACTCCAGAATAGTAAGATTAAAAAGTTCATGCACCCTTTAAATATCCTCACAGGAAAACTGACCAATAGGTCATTTAAAAGCAAGGTGGAACTTGAAAGTTCAGGATGAAAGTGTGCCCACATGAGCAAAAGTATGCATAGAACACTGCATGGCCTACCTAAGCAACCTAGAAACAGGCTCACAACACTTCACATGTTCTGCTTACAAATATGTTCCTCCATAAGGAGTTTCATTGAAAATAAAATGAAAAACTGAAAAAAATTATTATGATGACTAAGTTGATTTTGCTATAAATATTAAGGTGATTTTATTACTTATTTAATGTTTGTACCATAGCACCATCTGTTGAGTAATGGGGACAGTGTCACACCTGCCCTTAAAGGATAAGTTCAGAATTTTTCAATTTATTCTCTACTGAAGCATTTTTTTACACATTTTTAAAATACCTTGTCTGTTCTTGCAGTTTACTATGGGGCTTTAGCATACATGGGCCCATAGGTGACAGAAAAAGCCTTAAAGCTTAATTGAAACACATCCATTTTTCATGTCATAATATTACATTTTGATCAACCCTTTGAGATTATACACATATTATAAAACAGCATATCCATGTCATTTTAAAAAGAGAAAAAAGCAAACCACTATTGTGAGACTCAGCCATTTTAAAAAGACACTTTACTACCCTGATCGTCTTCTTGCAGTACAGCACCCTTCAGGCTGAGGGCCAGCAGGGAGTAGATTCACCTTGGAAAGTCATCACCAAGTACCTGTTATTGACATGAATTGAATGTTGATGCCCAGATATGAATTGCTGCCTTAGTTCTGTAGACAACTAGAGAATTATAACTGAAAAAAGTCACAGATCACTTTCACTATACAGAGGCCTTTTTTTATTTCACAAAGATACTGCATGTTAAAAAACTGGATTGTTAAAGAACACACGTTCTACAGTGATAGAGAATATTGAACAGGCATGTAGCCACAGCCTGAAGTGGGATATTTTTTTGTTTCAGCAGTGGAAGGTATGCTTTCAGTAGTTGTGGAACCTTTCACTCTGACAGCACCCTCAAAACTCTGTGGGGGATCCCCACACCCATTCCAGTTAGAGTAAGAAATTGCATAAAACTTAATACACATCGCAAGAATGACCAAGCAGCCTACAACAAAACAGAGTACCAGCAATTATATGTTTCCACTTCAACCACTACATTTAGCATGTAATGAAGTGACAAGAACTGAACAGATTTTACAGGAGTCTTTCCTGTTTACCCAGGGCAGGTCGCAGTACAGCTGATGATCATCCCAGCAATCATCAAATGGACACAAGGCAGCAATAACACCCAGACAGACACCCAGCAGTGGTGGGAGGATGACGCACTTTCGCCGGGTGGAGCCTGGAAAGACAGCGGTGGGTGCAGGAGCAGGGTCCAGTGGCACCCTGTGGAACACAGGATGCTGGAACAAAGGCCAGAGTTGAAGGATGTCTGTGCCTGTTGGTGGACATCTCTCCATGCTGCAAGGTCCGAGTGGGATAAGCAAAAAGGCATCGGTTTTTACAGGGAAGCACCAAGGATTGATAATTTTAAAGAAGACTCCTGCCTGAAGTTTAATCTTATTTTTATTGGATTTATTTATTTGATCATTTTAATCTCCACTATCACTTGGACATTTTTATAGATTATTTATTTATTAACTTTTTGTGCACTGCACTTTTTGAACACTAATTTATGTTCAGTTTTTAATAAAAACACTTTCACTATTCACCATCCCCTTGCTTGGTATGTTTGTCTTCATACACCACGCTCTTCTCAGTTACGGTACTGATGGTGTCGGGTTCAAGAGGCTCCCATTATAGAAGAGGGAGCTAGGAGCCGACCTGCACCATCACACTATATCATCAGCAAGCGAAACTTGTCATGCATTAAAAAAATGATAATTAGTTTGTGGCTTTTCAATCTGTTCTATCACAAATTCACTTTCATTTTCTTTTTTTTTTTTGATCGTGTGTGCCCAAGTCATGCCATATAAAATGTGGCTTGGCTTTTTCAAAAATCTAAAGCTTTTTATTAAAAATACAAGGCAGTGTAATGAATTAATTTCAGATGTACTGTTACATGTAAAAAAGTTATTTTCACTAGGCTTTAGTGTGCATCTGGCTCTGTAGGCTATGTAAAATAACCACTCAGAATGTCAATGACTTTCAGGGGTTGCCATAACTCCACCAATGATGGCTACTGCAAGACCAGCAAGCATGAAATGCATCCTTACGTTGAGAAAAAAGGGCCAAAAATCTTTGGTTTTAATTAAATTTTTTCCAGTTTCCTTTGTTATCAAAATGATGACTCACAAATGTAGAAGGCATGTTTTTTTTAAGTCGAGAGCTTTGCTACTTCAAAGTGACGGATTAGATACGTTCTAAGGCTTTTTCTATCACCTATGGACTCATGGGCCCTAAAGTCCCATTGTAAACTGCAAAACCTGCAAGAACTGACAAGATATTTTTAAAATGTATTAATAAAAATGCTTACTTTAGAACCATAATTGTGAAGAAATAGCTCCTTTATTGCACTTATGCCATAGCTAACTTCATGCTAGACCCTGTCCAATAATACTTTAAAATAATTATACAACAAATTTCAAGAAGGGTACCCTGTCAATGGCTGTTTCCTGCTTTAAACCCAGTGCTACAGTGAATACGCTTCAGGCCCTTGCATATCTGAGTTTAGTTAAGTGGGTTAGTATGGTATGGTTATTTACACAAGCATTATGTATCATTCACGTGTTATTTCAAATGTTTCTTTTTTATACTTGCTGGCTTAGTGCAGGTCTGGCTGTCACTGCTACATTTCAAATAAATGCTACTTTTGGGATAACAGGACCAGGTTTGCATCAGTTGTTGAGTATAGTAAAACACCATTACAGCAACTGTTCTGCTCCCTAGACAATATTTATCATCTTTGGCTGCTGTTTATATTTTATATTTAAACATTTCCTTAGAAGAGACAGTAATGCTTTGGAAAATATAAATTATATAAATTATTTTAGATTAATATTTGAACTTTAGCATTCTGCTTAAAAGGAAATCTGAATCTAAAACATCTTTTATTTCTAATCCTGCTATGAATATTATTTTTAAAATACTCTAAGGTGGACTGCATGGTGGTGCAAGGAGTTAGCACTGGAACCTAACAACACCTGGGTGACGTATTTGATTTCCAGGCCAGGTCACTCTCTTTGTGAATGTTACACATTCTCCTTATATCTGCACAGGTTTTTCTCTGAGTCCACTGGTTTTCCTTCTACTTCCCAAAGACATTCAGGCTGTGTTGATTGGTGGGTCCAGATTAGTCTGGTGGGTGTCTAATGCCAGTGGTTTAGGCCTCACAACCACAAGCCTGATTTGATTCATTAAATGGAATGAATAAATTCTGGAGAAAAATTTGGATTTGTCGGAAATTATAATCCAGAAATTCTCAATCAGGTTCAGATAAGGACTCTGGGCTGACCATTTCTTCACTTTGATATTCTCCACTTCTAAGAATCACTTCACCAGTTTTGCAGTGTGGTAAGGGCTATAGTCATACATAAAATGGCAGGCTGATTGGGTGATGCTCACAAGGAAGGAACTGCATGTTGCTGAAGGAAATTCTGATACACAATAGCATTCATCTTGCTATGTAGCTGCGACTCCTGCTGCAGAGAACATCCCACACACCATGATGCTTCCTCTTCCAGATTTTCCTGACATCTTCACACACTTTGGGTTCAGTCTTTATTTTACTTGATGCTGAACGTAATGCTTCTCGTCTAAACAAACTAAATTAAAGTTGCTTTTGTAACTGAAATGACCTTTGGACCAGGTCTCCTTAATCCACACAACATGCTCCTCAGCAAAGCCTAGTTTAGCTTTTTTAATGTTCTTGCTGATGACAGACTTGGTCACTGCAGAGTGGGCCTTCAGTCCCAATTCTCTCAGATGACAAGACACTGTATTTCAAGACAAATTCTTGCCCTTTTTAGCATTGATTTGGCAAGCTGTTCCAACTGTGATGTTGACCCGATTCCCCACTGAGTGTCTCTGTATCACCCTGTTTTCTCGTGTACTCATCTTTCAGGAGTGACCGTTCTTTTTCCAAGTCTTGAATGGATTTGTTTCTTTGTACACCTTCAATATTCAAGAAATGACACTCTCGGAATGACCTGCTTCTTTTCCAATGGCTGAGAGGGTTATATCCTATCAGCCTTCATCTGAACAACCTCATGTTACAGTGTTTCAATTGCCGTAGAGTGGTTCACCATTCTGCAAAATGCCTTTCAATGCTGACTAATTGGTTGGTGTTGCCTGGTATTTCAAGACATTGCCAGATTAGAAAAAGATGTTAATAAGTACAACTTGTTCTCAAATTTTGATCACTGACCTTCTTCAATTATTTTGTTTAATTCATTTATTTTGTGATGTGGCACAGTTTTACTGATGAAATATGATTACCAAATATCTTTTCTACTCATGTTGAAATAACATTTGATTCAGAAAAGCAGTGACTTTGTAAATTACCAAAATATAATGTGTTCTTTAATTTGATTGCTAGTGTACAGATAAGTATTAAGGCATAAAGATAAAGAAAGACATGGGTCTCTCAAATACTTTGTGAAGCCTTCATTATAAGCTAAAAAAAACATGCAAAAGGGCCACTGGGTGCCAGAACCCATCCTGGCAACACCAGGTTCAAACCCTAGAAGAGGTACCACTCTACATTAATTTTTTCTTTATTTCTTATTTTTAATTTATTAAAGAGTCTAGCTACTTATCTCAGTCCATGGAGGGGCACAGCAGGTGGTTACTTGGACTACAATCTTAATTAAGTATACCAATATTTCTCATTTTCAACCATATTGTGACAATCCACAAATACACAATAATATTAAAAGGAATTATCTTTGCTTCACTATTTTAAAAGCATTTTTGTATCAATTACTCTCACATGAGATCTTTTTTATTTAAAAAATATAATACTGCATCTACTTAAATTCCTCATGTACTTAACTGGCTTTTTGTTGCTCTAATTTTTCAGTCAAAAACTCAATTCAATGTGGCATTTGTATTTTTTCCTTAGATTTCTGAAAAAAGGAGTTTATATTTAATTTTCTTCTTTTTAAATAGAGCTTGAACTAAAAACTGTATCCAAATTCTAAACAGAGGCAACAATTTTAATATACTTTGTTGGAATGATTTACAGGTATCTGTTTAAATACAGTGCCTATTAAAATGTATTCATCTCTTCAAAGTTTTTACAATTTATTGCTATACAATATTGAATCAGAGTGGATTTAATTTGTTTTTTTTGACTCTGATTAACGGAAAAAAACTTAATGTCAAAGTGAAAACAGATCCCTCCAAAGTGGTTTAAATTAATTACAAATATAAAACACAATATAATTGGTTAAGTCAAAAATAAAGGTATAAAAATAACAACTTTAAATGTAAGTCGTCTAGTACAAAACAGATGACAAAACTGAGCTCCTCGCTTCAAACCCTCTCCCCTACAAAAAGATATACTTTATTTTTCTGATACAGAAAATGCAAGAAAAATTAAAAAACAATGCCAGTCACAACATGTTGAAGTTAAACAAGAAAACAACAATCATGAAGATTTTTCAAAAAAACAGTCAATATAGGTATTTAAAGAAGTAAAAAAAAATGAATCGCCCCTTAAACCACCCTGTAAAATCAGTCCATTGAGGATGAAAAGTCATTGATGCCTGTGCAGACCGTAGAGAGTGACGTGGCAGATGCAGCCAGACTAGAAAGCAGACAGGAGATACTGCAAAAGGACCAATTAGATAATAAGACGGGAAACAAGATCCAGACCAGGAGAAGTAGTCTCTGCTGGATAAGAGCTGAGAGGTTGCCTTTAAATGCAAGGAACAAAACATACTGCTTCTCCTGGAAACTGAAGTAGTAGCAATGTACTTCTTTATGCATTTCAGATAATTCTAGAATTATATATTATTTTCACAATGAGCACGTTGTTGGACAATAGTCCATAACTTCAGTCCCAAATACGGTCTTTCAATTTGAAATCAGGAGAGAAAAAACAAAGGAATCCACTCAAATTTACAAAATATTCAGACAAGGAAGTACAATATTAGACATGATTTATACAGAAACATGAAAAAAATGCAGTAAAATGGTTTGTTAACTGTAAGAACTAAACTATTTGAAACATTAAAATGCTACAACTGTGGCTTTCCAGGACCAAGATTAGAGACCCTTGTTATAGGACAAAGGAGCATTAGTGAATATTTCAAAAACAATTTAGTAGTGGTGAAAGCAAACAGATCGGCATTAAACAAATATAAATGACTTAATATATATGGTGGGTGGCACAATGGTGCAGTGGTAGCAATGCTGCCTTGCAGCAAGGTGACCACAGTTCAGGTGCCGGATCCTCCCTGCATGGAGTTTGCATGTTCTCCCTGTGTCTGCGTGGGTTTTCTCCTGGTGCTCCTGTTTCCTCCCACAGTCCAAAGACGTGGGTTAAGTAGACTGTCATTACTAAACTGGCCCAAATGTGTGTTTACCCTGCGATGAGCAGGCACCCTGTCCAAGGTTTGTTCTGCCTTGCACCCTATGCTAGCTGGAATAGACTCCAGCACCCCTTAAGACACTGTTCAGGACTAATCGAGTTAGAGATGACTGATTATATATAGTGCCTTTATGTTGTAAGCACTATCACAAAATACTTTAAGGTGCAATGATACAGAATAATTATTCACATTTGATTTTTCCACTTTAGCACATGCGGGCTGAATGACTTGCTCAGGGTCATGCAGTAAGTTAGAACCTTGAGTTTAGAGTAAAAGGCCTCAGCCTTAGGTAAAGCATCATTCTGAGGTGGAGTGCATACTGTTGCTACATCAGACTGACCCTGCTCTGTACCACCTCAGGAGAAGGAACTTTTGAGCATTAATACTGCTGCCCTACTTGGAAAACTGGTGCAAAGTGACACAAATCAGTATTTGTGGCATAACTCACCATGGTGTTTCTGCTAATGGATCCATTGGCAGCTGTAATTCAACATTTGTCAGTTGCTGACATGAGGCTAACAATATTTGTACGTTCATTTCCAAATCTTGGAAAACCTCAGACATTACAAATTTCCTTACGTCATGATTCTTTGTTTATATCTTTTTGTATATAACAACACATATTATTTTAAAGCAATTTTCTGAACTAAATTACTTGATTAATTTTTACTTTTTATAATAAAATACATGGTGAAAAATACTGTTGTGCTGCAGTAGGTGTTTGTAACTACCAGCTAGCATCTCACATGCTGCATTAATCAGGGGTTTAGTGCCTTTGCCTAAAGCTGTAGAGGTAGGCACATTCTGAATTTTTTCAAAATGATTATTCACCTCTTAGCCTGGCAGATACAAATTACTCACAAGAAATGACACATGGCTGTTAAAGAAACCAAGTAAATACCAGAAGGACTTTTTATAGTATCTAGAAGTAAACATTTTAATTTCCCTTGTTTTCACTGCAAGCACAGCTCCAATGGGGTTTGTGGCAGTATTATGAATGTACTTGCAATGAAATGCTAATAAATAAAATTGAGAGAATAACAATAAAATAAAGAAACATTAAATATTTGCTGCATTAAATTGTAACATAACATTTGTAAACAATTTGAATATGGTCTGGTGTCTGTTCACCTCAAAGCCCGCTAACACACACACTCTCAGACAAGGCCAAACTGAAATCATTCTTTGACTTTGTCAGCATGTCTTTCGGAATGTAGGAATAAAATTAGAGCAAAAATAGGAAAATCAATACAGAGATGGGGTAATATGCAAGCTCCCCATGAGCAACAACTGTGGGTTCAGAATAATAAGGTGGCACCAGCTGCATTAGTTAAAAGACAACTCTAGGAAGCTTAAATTACTTTACAATGTTTTAAAGTGACATTGTTGTAATGACTACAGCATTTGAAATTGCAGTTTGCATTTAGTAATTGCTGATGACAGAGTTTGATCATTATTGAAACAATAGTTATTCAGAGGGCGGCATGGTGGCGCAGTGGTAGCGCTGCTGCCTCGCAGTTAGGAGACCCGGGTTCGCTTCCCGGGTCCTCCCTGTGTGGAGTTTGCATGTTCTCCCCGTGTCTGCGTGGGTTTCCTCCGGGCACTCCGGTTTCCTCCCACAGTCCAAAGACATGCAGGTTAGGTGGATTGGCGATTCTAAATTGGCCCTAGTGTGTGCTTGGTGTGTGGGTGTGTTTGTGTGTGTCCTGTGGTGGGTTGGCACCCTGCCCGGGATTGGTTCCCTGCCTTGTGCCCTGTGTTGGCTGGGATTGGCTCCAGCAGACCCCCGTGACCCTGTGTTTGGATTCAGCGGGTTGGAAAATGGATGGATGGATAGTTATTCAGAAATGTAAATAGTCTTTTTTAGGAAGGTGACTTCAAAATTCCTCATCCCAGTCATTACAATTCCTCAGCATTTTATCAAATGATGTTGGTGAGGCGATGTGTTTCATGTTGGTCAGTGGTGTTACGCGAATCCCTTTGAATTTGCTTCACCACGAGTTTAGCAGAATCACAGAAATTTTCAGGAACTTTACAAACTCAGATGCACTTAAGGCAATGAGAAGAGGCAAACAAAACTAGTTTTAAGTGGATTATAATGGTGCAATGGTCATTTAAGTGCTCCTGAGGGCTACAGAAGCATCTGCCAACTATGCAGGACCAATTATTTTGGCCAAAAATGTGACTTTAGTTGTGAGGCAGCAGTGCTAACCACTGTGCCATCGTATCTCAAACAACAAAAGATGCAGATGGAATAATAACCATAAATAAATTACAATAAATGGCCACAAACTAGCAATAAGTAAAAAATGCATATATCTCTGCACTCACAGAGTTCTAGTCTTCAGGGGACATATTGGCTATGCCACAAAATGGCAGGATGGGATTGACTTGATTCATTGTTTGAAGTCTTTGTTTCTGATCTACTGTATCTGTGCAGATGCATCTCACTTTTTTCCTCCATCAAGAAGATACAAATGCCTTGTAAATAGTGAATAAATTATTCTTCATTATTATTTCACAGGATCTCGTGTTTTCTAACCCGGGGAGTAGGAGTGAAAGGGCTTATTAAAAGGTTTTTTTAAGTCGTAGTTGTGCTATGTGACAAATTATGGATACATTTGGCTACCATACAAAATTAGCCATGTGGTGCAGTGGCCAGCAACTGAGTGCACAGGGATTGGTGTTATTTACTTAGTACTCAGAATTGTCTTATTATAAGATTTTTTGTTTTTTCAAACTTACGCAAGGTGCAAATCCAGCTTTAGTACAGTTTAGGTATTGACATCATGCACATGCAATGCAAATCGGGCAGTAATGTAAAATAAGTAGTGGAGTACACTTGCAATGGGAATATGAAAAAGTTCAGTGCATGACTGCTACATCCCAGTGATGATGCGTTGGCCTTGCAATTCATCATGGAGCTCTGGGAAAAAAGCATTTATGTAAGACAAGTAGTACTTCCAGGAAAATATCTGACGAACATAGTCACCGGCCAATACAGCATATTCACTGCGAAAAAAGCTTTGGTGAAATTCACCAATCAACACTTCTGAATAAAAATGCAAGTAAGAATTTCACTGTAATCTGTGTATGTGATAATAAACTAGAACCTGAACATGGCTTTGGCATTTAAATGTATACAGAGATGAATCAGGATTGAAGTGTTAAATGCAAAAATGATTAGTATAGGTATGAAGAAATGCAATAGTGCTTCTGTGTGTCATTTGCTGTTTTGATCTTCTATGTACAGCAGTATGATTGTTAAAGAAAGAGAGCTAGAACTATAAGCACATATAAAAAAGTATTATGTCATTTAATTACTAACCCCTGTGCTACCTGTTTGAGGAAAACACAAGAGAAACTTTTCACATACTTTTTTTTGTTTATTTATTTTTTGGCAGCTATTTGACACAAAATATTTTATGTGCCATTCATGAACATGATTGTTTATTCTGTAGCCCTGTAAATAGGCATATGTGTATAATTTCTCTTTAAATCCAAGTTTCTACAAAATAATACAGTGTCTGTGCAGATATACACTATACATAGTGACAAAGGAAGCAGTGGTTTTGCTTTCAGTGGATGTTTTTGTTGCAAAGAAGACATATTCCTTAGATTGCTTAATTCCAGAAAGCAGTATCAAATATAGTAGTCCAACTATGACTGATTAACAGAATCATGCTTTAAATATATAATATATACAGTATATATTTTAGGTTTCTACATTTGACAAAGTGTGTTGATGAGATCTTAAAAAAAACTAGGTCAAGGGTCCAACATCTTTACCATAGATCTAACTAAGGGATACTGACTGGTGAATCTTAAGGAAAACTGTTTGTTTCCATTTGGACTTCACAGCATTCCACTATAATTTCAGCATATGACGGATTACATATTTTGTCCTCACACTGAATATTCCAGTGAATATCTTGATGATGTCATAATTTTTCACTACCGTGTCTTCAGATGTAGTCACCCTCTTGGTGCTCCTCCAGCTACAACCTCCTATTAGGACCTACAGGCTCCATGTGACATTGTGGAAGAGCAGATCAGGACAAATCAAAGACAGAGGAGATATCCTGAGCAGAATACAAAACAACTGTTTTCTATACAATAACTGCTAGATTGAGCCAGCAGCAACTACAGGTAAAAGGAGGGAAAGGAGATGCTGGAGTAAAATCACAACCAAATCGAAAGAAACAAAAAAAGTATTTTAATCTTTTAAAACAAAGTATCACAGAGATGTCAATGCTTACCACCCAGATTTATAAAATGGCATGTGTCATGTTACATGTGAGAACAATTCCTGTAGTTTGGAAATACATTCTTACAACTCATGACAGGAATGTCAAAACAAGAAATGCTGGAAATGCCAAAATAAAAACTAAATATAGAACAGAACCCAAAAATCATCCTGAAATACAAACAAAATGCAAAATTGTGCTAAACTGCAGCCAAAACCAACAGCATCTACACATACTGCATACTGTTAATAATAAAAGCTTTTAAATGACAAAATAGTGCTGTTTTCCTTGCAGTAGGGTTTTCTTGTAAGCTTTATAAATAAAAATAAGCCAAAGCATACCTAAAGTAGGTCTTTGGCTATTATGTAAATTTATCCTGGTTGTCCAGTTGCATGTAAGAAGATAATACATTTATATTATAATAACAAATGAATGAATGATCAATCCAAAACAAAAGAACATATCCTTTAATTTCAAAACATAGAAAGAAAAATAAAAAGTAAAAATCCGCCACATATATGAATATTACATACTGTATATATTGATTCAATTAAATAGAACACTGTCAGAAAAAAAAGATGAAGACAAAACCAACATAGATACTTTAACATGCATGCACATCAAAGGCTCACTTTCCGGGCTCATCAGTGGGTCAAGAGGTGGTCCTGTCACTAATAGTATCATCTCTTTCTTCTTCTACAATGCTGAGAAGATACCCAGTGAAGGCAACTGACTCCAGTCTGAGCCCTATAAAGCCCGAATGTCTGCAGAAGAAGGTATCTCATTTTGGTTTTGAATCAACTGCAAGAAGGAGCACCATCAATCCAGACCCGTTCATCAAGTATCTATCTATCTATCTATCTATCTATCTATCTATCTATCTATCTATCTATCTATCTATCTATCTATCTATCTATCTATCTATCTATCTATCTATCTATCTATCTATCTATCTATCTATCTATCTATCTATCTATCTATCTATCTATCTATCTATCCAAGCTACTCAGATACAGCTATTAAGGCTGTAATTTAACTTGTTTTCTGTTATTCTGCACTTTCGTATGCCTGATTTGTTTCCTGTTTGTACCAGAATTAAACGGGCAACCAAGCTGATGCCCCAACATTTGTTTGCACTCGGTTCTTACTCGCACTCTCCCACTCATCCCACCCTGACATCCCCATGACGCGATATCAGAGTCTGTGACCTAACAACTAGGATAAACTGATTCCAAATAAAAAATACACATTAAAACATTAATTCCATGGTCTTTAAAATGCTAATTTGCATATACAGTTTTAGTGAAAAGATCAACAAGTAGATAGAAAAACACCAAGACTTTTCTCAGGCCATGAAAAAAAAAATTACTGACTAGCATTCTCCTGATTCCTGATTTTTTCTGCATTTTAACTTAACCACTTTCATTGCCCTCTCGAAAAATGTTCAGTACTTTCACTACTTGCAGAAATCACCCTTTTTCTAACAAAATGAAATTAGTACCCATCTTTTCTAAGATTCAATCACAATCTCAGATCTTTTTCCCTTGTGTCCTGGTAAAATGAACATTACGTATCAAACAGATATTTGTACTTGCACTGAAGGTCAACAAGCCTTTCCTCCATTTGCAAAGCCCAAAACACTTCCATTCCTGTTGTCCTTGTGGCCACCTATTAGTCTCACTGTTAGTGAGCATTGTATCCATTGCACTGATGAGTACTCTTAACTCGGAACCCACCCTATGACTAGCTACAAAGTGCTAAGATTATGTGACTGGGTTTGGAACCTAATGTAAGCAGGAGTTCATGTCAGGAAGTTGTAATAAAGTTAATTGATGGATTATTTAAGGGAGGAGAAATTTGGTGGGTAGACTAGAAAGAGAAAAAAAAGAGTGAAGAGTTCTTGGGTAGCTAAGTGCTGTATCTCCACTGTTGTATTATTAAAGAAATAAAATATAATTGGCAAATAGTCCACAGACTGGGGTGACCATCTCTGTGTGCATCGAAGACTCAGGCTCCTACGCTACCGAGGTTGCCTGGAAACCAAGAAGAACCGATGCAGAATTCTGGTAAGGAGAGTGGCGGACTCTCAACGCCTGGTCTTACACCAGTGGCACTGGCGGTTGGTTAAGTTTGTGGACATTAATTTCTGTAGATGGCATGGATATTACTGCTATTGCTTGTGGACACTTTAGTAACTATTGGTGTCACTTTTGCAAGTTGAGCTACGTGCTGTATGCTACTGCACGTTTTTCTGAATCATGGCGGATGACGAGCAACAACCTGCTGTTATCCACAGCAAAGGGCTAGTGCCGATACTGTGAACATGCAACTGCCGTTTAGAGTCAAATTGCCTCCACCTTTCACCGGTGACGGAGTTGAGCCATTTACTTAGTGGATACAATGATTAGAAGTTGCTCTGGATGTATCAGTAGCTCCGTTAGAAAAGGCTAAGCTTCTCCCAACAAAACTCAGTGGCGTGGCATTCTCATACTGGCAGAGCCTCTCCCCTGATGTAGAGGCTGACTACGCACTGGCTAAAGCTAGTCTGAGCACTGTTTTTGGAAGACGGCAGTTTTTGGCCACATTTCAAATGTACTTGAATGTTCATCCTTGCAAACCCGAAGAATCACTAGAGGTTTATGCAGCAGACTTGATTAACCTAGTCACTGAAGCTTTTCCACAATACACTGTTGATGCTCAACGTTGTGAAATTTTTAGATGGTTTGTGTCGGGATTAGATCCCTCTCTTCAACTAAAATCCATGAGCATGGCGCAGTGACCCTGGATGCTGCATTGAAAGTACCAAGGCAATGTGAACGTGCTGAGTTAGCTCTCAGCATAGCTGCTCCTTCAAATGTCATGCCAGTGACTGTTGCACAAAACAATGCAGACAGCCATGCTGCTGATCCTATAACTGACTTAGTCGCTGCTATTGCTGATCTCCAGACTAACTTACGTGACTTACAACAGTCTAATAAATGCTATACAGATGAGAGACTGGCCAAACTCACACAGCAGTTTTCTGACCTTAAACACAAAGTGAAAGGAATAAGGAGCTCATCTCATGCCTGTGGAATGACAGATCTTACCTGCTGCACTGGTTATCACTCAAAACAACAGAACTACCATCATGGACACTGTCAGGACTGGTACAATTCTACCCAAAATTCCTCTGCAGGAAGAAATTGCTCTCTCTATGATGACATCTCTACACCATATTTCCAAGCTTCATCACCTCATCATTACACCTATTCTGATGATGACTGCTTTCCTCAAAATGGTGATCCCGGCTCTTGGCAACATTGAAGCTGCTCCCCAGCCTCTCAGTATCCAAAGGTCTACCATTCTCGAACAGATCACTGTGATGATTTTTCTCCCTCCAGGTTCCGTTATGATAATTCACCTGTCCGCTCTCCTTCAGGTGAGCGCGGAGCCCATGCTGTAATACATTCTTCTAACTCTGATTATAGTGACAGACCCCATAGAGCTTCTTCCCCATCACCAGGTCCCCTCTATAGATAAAATAGACCCTCCTCACCCACTATGTCACACCACCGGAGACATCCTTCAGACAGCTATCACATACCTCCCACAAAACGGGTGCATTTTTCCATACCAGACAATACTCTGTCTTCCTCAAAACATATCAGGGAAACTATTAGAAGCTGGTATTGAGGACCAAATGTCAGTTTCTGATCATGTATTGGTCCACCCACATAATGTTGATTCAAATGCACACATCAGCCCTACTCCATTTATACAACTCACAATAGCTGGAGCTGAACACCATGCTTTAGTGGACACTGGCTCCGGTCTCTCACTGATCACAGATGATTGCCACAGATCTATTCCAACATTGTCTACTCAGCCCATCAGTAAGACATTTGTCCTTGCTACCTCTGTAACTGGGCACTTCTTGGATATGTTGAGATCTGTTACTGCCCCTATACATATTGGAGGCATTTCCTTTTCTCATGTTTTTCATGTGGTGCGTTCTTCCAGCCACCCTGTGATTTTAGGATGGGATTTTCTAACCCAGCATCATGTGACCTTGAACCTGCTGCATGCACGTTTGTCAATGTATGACACCTCAGTAGCTTTTCTCCTCCCCTCAACATCTTGTTCCTGTACAGTGTGCCGCCACTACTGTCTCACCAGTGACTGTCCCAGCTTTGTCAGAAATGGCAATTGCAGTCTCTGTTATGGGAAGCTGCATAGCTTTGTCCTATGTCAATAATTCTGTTGGCATTATAGAGCCACATCACTCCCCTATGCTGTCATTAGCTGTTGCTAGAACATTAACATCAGTAAACAATGGCAGAGGCTTTGTCAGAGTTTTTAATCCATCCACAGACCTTTAGCCCAGCTGTTTTCCATCACAGGCCAGGGACACGAGGAATACACCTTAGTGTCAGCAGTTACTGCCAGTAATGCGTCTAATGAAGCACTGCCACAAGTGGACATGTCTGAAACAAATTTGTCCTCAGCAGAAATAATACAACTTGAAACTTTACTAAGGGACTATTCAGATATTTTTAGCTCATGCCCTTATGATTATGGCAGAACAAACCTGATCACCCACAGTATCCTTATGGCGGATGCTAAGCCAATCAAATTACGTCCATATAGAGTTTCCCCAGCAACCCAGGTTCTGTTGCAACAAGAAGTGGAGAAGCTCCTGGAGCATAATATTATTGAGGAATCTCATAGCCCATAGTCGGCTCCAGTCATATTACTTAGGAAAAAGGATGGTACCCAGAGATTTTGTGTTGGTTATCATCACCTTAATGCAGTTACTATTAAAGACTGTTACCCACTTCCCAGGGTTGATGACACACTGGATAGGCTATCTGGTTCCCGAATATTTAGTACTATTGACCTTACTGCAGGATATTGGCAAATTCCACTTGATCCACGAGACAAGGAGAAAACTGCTTTCTCTACAGGTGTTGGGCTTTATCAGTTCAGAATGATGCCAATGGGTATTTCTAATGCCCCTCTAAGTTTTCAGCACTTGATGGAGTTGGTGCTCCGTGGCTTACACTAGAGCATATGTTTAATATATGTTGATGACATTATTGTCTATAGTGAGGATTTCTCCCAACATCTTCAGTTTTTCCTATGTTTCCGTGAATCTGGGCTCAAGCTCAAACCTACAAAGTGCCATCTGGCACACTCCTCTGTCACATTTTTAGGCCACTGCATGTCGAGTGAAGGCATTCAGCCAGATGCTACAAACACACATTATTTTAACATGACCTTCTCATAATTTCACTGTAATTTAATCCTGATACTCTGTATATCCAATTCATTATAATAACTATCCATGGTAGCTCTAAAATCTGTACTAACCCCTATTCTCTCTTCTGTTTCTTTTTCCGGTGTCCTTTTGGTGGTGGCTTTCGCCACCACCATCTACTCAAAGCACCATGATGTTCCAACAGTGAAGAATTAAAAGCCAGAAGTCTGCATGTCCATCATCATCATGTCCTTCCGTGAGAACCCTAGACACAAGAGGACTATTTCATTTATGTTAGGTAGAATGCCCAGAGGGGACTGGGCGGTCTCGTGGCCTGGAACCCCTGCAGATTTTATTTTTTTCTCCAGCCGTCTGGAGTTTTTTTTTTTTTTTTTTCTGTCCACCCTGGCCATTGGACCTTACTCTTTTTTTATGTTAACTAATATTGTCTTATTTTAATTTCTTATGTTGTTATATATATATTTTTTAATTTACTGTTCTTCATTATGTAAAGCACTTTGAGCTACTTTTTTGTATGAAAATGTGCTATACAAATAAATGTTATTATTATTATTATTATTATCATGGCCTGTCCCACAATCACCTACTCAGGTCAGAGCCTTTCTTGGCGTTTGTTCCTATTACAGACAGTTCATTAAGCAGTTTGCCCACACCACTGAGCCTTTGCATCACCTTACGCACAAAGGTGTGTCATTCATCTGGACAGCTGAAGCAGATGAAGCCTTTCGCACACTAAAATAGGCTTTAGTATCCCCACCAATCATGGAATTTCCCAACCTGTCAATTCCTTTTTTTCTATACACTGATGCCTCTCTCCATGCTATTGGATCTGTTTTAGCACAACATATTGATAGTAAAGAGCATGTAATAGCATATTCTAGTAATTTGCTCTCAGCTTCAGAGAGAAAGTGGTCAACATTTGACTGTGAGCTCTTTGCTATTGTTTGGTCAGTCCGTCACTTCCGCCATTACTTAGCTTTCCATCCTTTCACCATCATCACAGACCATAAACCCCTGGTTGGTCTTAAAAAGCTTCCTTTAGCTCAAGACCCCACAGGAAGAAGGGCACGATGGTCTTTCGATTTAGACCTTTATGACTGGCATGTTATCCATTGTGATGGAGCTAAACATCTTAATGCTGATGCCCTGTCTCGGCGCCCACCTGACCCTTCCCAGGTTGCTCTGTTAACATTACCGGTCACGTCAGGTACTCAAACTGTAACAGCTTCAACCCAGACTGATGTTGCTTCAACACTCACTCAACTTCAGCTCACTGCTTCTCAAAGTTATACATCACGGCCAGTTTCAACCACTAGTCTTGTGCACATACAAGTAGATTGGAACATTACTGAACAGCAACAGAAGGATCCTGATCTTACAACTGTTCTCTCTTGGCTGGAGAGGGGACTCCGACCCCGTCTTTGGAGACTTCATGATGCATCCCCTTATCTAAGGAAATTATTGTCACAGTTTGGTCGTCTTATTCTAGATAATGGACTGTTGTATTAACACTTGTGCCAACCTTCTCACAGAACAGTTAAATAAATTATTATTCCTACCTCACTGATTCCCCAAGTACAACATTATGTTCATGGACACCCAGCAGCTGGTCATTATGGATTGGCCAAAACAATGGACAGAGCAACACAGTCCTTTTTCTGGCCTTATATGTCTTCGGACATTGCTAAGTACTGCCAACAATGTGCTGCTTGTGAGTCCAGGTGGTCCCCTGTACCATGTCCACGGTCTCCTTTGGTTTCTATTTCACCTGAACGGCCTTTTCCGATTGTTGCTGCAGATATAACAGAGCTGCCAGTTTCCATGAAAGGCCACCATTATGTGTTAGTGCTGATGGATCTTTATACTAAATTTGTCAACCTGTATCCGTTAAGGGATCAGACTGCTGTCTCAGTTGCACCTTGTATTTTTGAACAATTTATCTCACAACATGGAATTCCTGAAGCTCTGCACTCAGACCAAGGTCATCAATTTGAGTCAGACCTCATAAAACACCTTTGCAACTTATTATCAATTGACAAGCTCTGCACTTCTCCCTATCATGCACAATAACTGCACCTTAAAGGAGGAACTGGCTAAATATCTATTTGACTTAGATCAAGAATGGGACAATCTTTTACCTCAAGTGACATTGACATATAACACAACAACTCATGCCAGCACAGGTTTCACGCCTTTCTTTTTGGCTCATGGGCGGGAGGCCATAGTTCCACTTAACATAATTGACAACGAAATTTGCTATTCCACCTCTGCAATGGCTGGCACCTCTGCAGCATATGCAACCTCGTTGAAAGCATGACTGACAAATGCCTTCAGATCTGCAACTACATTTAGGAATAAAGCACAACAACAGCAGTAGCTATACTACAATCACCACGTAAAGTAAACACCTTATAGAACTGGAGATCTAGTACTGATGGATAACCCAGCACATTGTCAAAACAAATTAGCTCCATGTTGGATTGGCACTTATGAGATTCTTTGCCCTCAACGATCATCTGAAAACAACCCTCCTGTCAACTTTAAGCTCCATGATTTGTCAAATCCCCAGACTAAACCAAAAGTTATTCATTACAATTGACTGAAGCTATATATCAAAAAACCTCATCATGTGGTTTCTCATTATGACCCAAACAGTTTCACCTCCATCTTTAAACAATTTATCAGGTCTTATTCCAAGTCCTGTACCATCAGCTGTACCTTCAGTTCCTACACAGCTTCAGTCACAATTGCCTGATCCTACTGTTGCAAGACAGAGCTGTACTTACTCCACAACAGATCCAATCCCCACACCACCCAGTACACCCAGGAATGTCATAAGCTTAGGTAGTCCAGGATCATCAGCTTCTTACCCTTGTGTTAATGACTTGCCTCCACGTCAGAGGAACATGCCTGCAAGATGTAAGGACTTTGTGTTATATTAAGTTACTTTATTGTTAGTATTGTCTTGATTAGAGCTAAATGCTCTCTGGTCTTATGTTAAATCTGCACACTGCTTATGTGCAAGCATTACTTGTTGATGTTTTGGACTTTATTAGAACACCCCTCTCATTTTATGGGAAATCTGCCTTTAGTTAATGATTACTGTTTAATTAGTGCTTAGGTGAGGTCTGATAGTAGTTGACCTACACTGTTGTTGCATTTGCTGTATTTCTGAAAAATGTTATTGAAATGAGGACATTTCTTCTGGGGTAAGGGAGTAATGTAAGCAGGAGTTCATGTCAGAAAGTTGTAATAAAGTTAATTGATGGATTATTTAAGGGAGGATAAATTTGGTAGGTGGAGTAGAGAGAGAGAAAAAAAAAGAGAGAAGAGTTCTTGGGTAGCTCAGTGCTGTATCTCCACTGTTGTATTATTAAAGAAATAAAATATAATTGGCAAATAGTCCACAAACTGGGGTGACCATCTCTGTGTGCCTTTCCACACATTGAAGACTCAGGCTGCTACGCTACTGAGGTCGCCCGCAAACCAAGAAAAACCAACGCTGAATTCTGATAAGTAGAGTAGCAGACTCTCAACACCCGCTCTTACACTTACACAACATGCTGCAACTGTTTTCTACTTCATACAAAAAGAAAGACATTAGCTGTAAACTCTTATTTAGACATATTTGAGCAGTCACTTCCGAAAAGAGAAGTACCTGAGGACTAGAAAGTTGCAAATGTGACTCCAATCTTCAAGAAGAGAGACAGATGTATTCTACATGACCAACAAGTCTTAATTCTGTACCATGCAAAGTTATGGAAACTATAATATGATTTTTTTAGAAAAGTACCTATATGAAAATATACTAAATAAGAGCTTGGAATGGGTTTAACAGAGGAGGATCTCACCTAAAAAAATCCTTTAGATTTTTTTGAACAGGCAACTGCAATAATTGACAAAAGCAAAGCATATAATTTACCTAAGACTTCCAAAAACTCTTTAACACTGTTCCAGACCAAAGATTAATCCTAAAACTAAAAGCTGTAGGCAACAGGTATAACCTACAAAATAGGATCTCAAGTTGGTCACCCTGCAGGATACAAAAGATTACAGATAAGAGAAGAATACTCCTCATAGAGTGGAATTATCTTTGGACCACTACTTTTTCTGATTTACATTAATGACAAATTTCAGTAAGGTTAGCAAACTTGTGAGATTTGCTGTTGATAGTAAAACTGGAGGAATGGCAGACACTGAGGAGGCAGCAAAAACATTTTAGAAAGACTTGGACAAGTTTCTGAACTGGTAAACACTTGGAATATGCAGTTCAATGCAGAAAAGTGCAAAGTGCTACACATGGGACAAAGGAATATTCATTATATAGTCTGCTTAATAGTTAATGAAATAATGAGGGAACCACTCGCACCTGCCTATGGAACAGATTGTCTTTCAAATGTCCAAATAGTTTTGTGGCCCTGAAAACAGGGCGACCATGTATAAAAATGGCTGTCATTCTTAAATGGCCCTTACTATATTTTTGGTAAAACCCTTAAATTAAAGCTGAAAGTGTATACTTCAATCACATAATGATTGCTTTATTTCAGATCCATTGTGGTGTTGTAAAGAGCCAAAATTATAAAAATTGTGTAACTGTCCAAATACTTACGAACTTCACTGCATATACAAGATGAGATACACAGTCCTAAAAGAAGCAATCTCAAAAATGGATATATATGTCTATGTTAATTTTAATCATCTAAGCAATGTGTAGAAGTGAATAAAATGGGAAATACAATGTTAAGTTATATTGTAAACACTGTTGAACATAAATCAGGGGACGCTATGCTCAGACTTTATAATGCACTAGTGAAACAGCATATGGAGTTATATTTGCAACTATAGTAACCACACTATAAAAAAAGACATAGCAGCAATCAACAAAGTAAGTGTACCCAGGACTTATGGACATGCTGTATATCGAAAGACTCGGAGCATTAAGCTTGTTTTGTGTCAATCAGAAGGGACTGCAATGGGGACCTGATGCTTTTCAAAATCCTCATAGGCATTGATAAAGTAGATCCAGTTGAATTCTTTCAACTTGTGCTTCTGCTTCAGTACTCAAGGATTCCAGTGGAAAAAAATGATAAATTAATTTAAAACTGAAGACAGAATGAACTTCTTCTTGCAAAGAGTTGTGTTAATATGAAACTATTGAGATATTTAGATGAAGCAGAACCTTTGACAACCTTTAGGAAATACTGTATCTGGATGAACTGAATGGTCTCCACTCATTTGTCAAATTTCTTATGTTTTTATACTCTATGGCATTTTCTTTAGATTATGCTCTGTATGTATAACTTGCCTTTGGCCAGCTGAATCACTGTACCTTTTTATGTTGAGCAGTGGAGATGAGGAAATAATTTAGGCTGGAAAAAGATCAAAAATGAAAAGCTTAAACAATCAAGCCATTAAACAATGGAAAAAAATCAGAATACAAACCAATAGTCTTGCCAAAATTCAGAAAGAAGGGGAACAGGTCACATTCTTAAGAGTAAGCTTGTCAAAGAAATCCAAAATCAACCAGTGATCGCCTACATCAGGGAATCTCCTTGCAGCTGGAAAAAAATGGTAAATATTAAAATAATCGTTCAATATAAAGTGAAGCAATTGCTAGAAGCATGTTTTGTTTTGGATGTTTTTTAATTTTATTCCTTTAATTTTCTATAAAAAACGTTTTACTATCAGAATACAAAAATAGAACAATAGAGTTTTCTAAACACACATGGAGGTTCTGACATGGTGGCAAAGCACCATCTGCTTTTGTATAAATTAGCATTTCAGTGTCACCAGAGTATGTACAGGATGTTGGGGCAGATTACATGATCAGCACATAATGCTGTGAGAACCAGCAAGCATACACAAAAAGACCACAATAAAAATTAAACATGTTAAAACTTGACAACTTCATTAGTTTTTGTCATCGTTCAGCAGCTTTCTGTGCACAGTACCTCCATGTGTTTTGGAATCCATTATTAACTATCACTATACTGCACACTATGTTCACATTAGTAATTCACTTACATTACATTTTATCTTACTATTTCCAACTTTTCCAACTTATATCTTCATATTCTCATTCTTTTTTAATGTGTTGTCTTTATAACTTAATTGCACTGCACATGTTACAGATCAGTAAAACAAACATTGTTAAAATATAAAACCTCATCTATTGACTATGTACAAATACACCTTCCCCTACTTACCATGAAAACATGGGATAATTTAATGCAAAGCAGTCATTAACAGGTATTGATTCAGCATGTTGAAATAATTAAGTAAAAAAAATGAATACCCACCAGAAAAAGAAAAAATTGGTGTTACTGATAACTTTTTTTAATTTTATGGGAAATACAAATTATAGTATGCAGGTTTTAATTCAAGCAACAGAGCAAAATATATCGGCATTGACAGCAGTCCTAATTAAACAGAAGCACTTTATTGGGTGTTACTCCAAACAGTGCTTTAGAAGGAATAAGAATTACAGTATTCTGATTCCCTAGGCTGCTTGATAAATAAGTGGAATTTTACTTTAGTAGGATTTTAATAGACAACATCACCAAAATTTGGAAGTTTGATATCTGCATTTATTCTTTTAAGAGCTGTCCCGGGCCAAAAAGTCAGCTATGTCATTCCCTTTAATACCTCAAAGAAAACAAACACATAATCCAAGGTTTTCATATGAAAATGTGCCATATAATTCTTCAACATTATACTAGTTCTCTACTTCAGATAGCCAGACTTAAAGCTGATCTGGCTCCCATTCTACCACATTAGTGTAGTCCGGATTAATTAAATTTGACTCAATTAGATCTTGGAGTAGCTACTGAGAAACACTACAGTGGGATAATTACAACATTCAGCAGACCAATCCACTTAGCATGTAAAGAACCAAATACAGAAGCATTGAACAACTGCCATCCACTATCTTCCAAGAACAGAGATATAATGCTTTCAGTGTGTGTCCTGAGACAGTCCCTGAATGAATTTCCTTTGGACCACTCATACTACATCTGTTAGAAGATTCTTTTTTGAACCACTTCATCTGGGTACTTTCTCCGTGGAGATGAAGGTTTTCTGCCAAGGTGCTCATGTATTGTTATGCTTCTCCCTCAGACAATATTTAGAGCTCATGACCATAGATGATATCGTGGATGTAGATAGACATCATAGAGTACATGATTATAAGCCATCTACAACACAAATGTAGATAGAATTAGTATTATCCCACAACCCATAGAATGTCTATAACAAGGACAAAGAGAAGGTCCACTTTTCTGCAGCTAGAAAAAATTCTGATTTTCTCATCCTGTATATGATGTTCTGCTAAACACCTGCTTCTCCATTCTAGTATCCCAGCATACCCTTTCTCAGGTAGGCAGTGTGTAATCCTTCAGTGTTTGGAACACACCCTCTTGTTCCCCTTTATAAAAATCTAGTTCACCATCACCTAAAGCAAGCAATTCTGAGGCTCCACTTCCTGCCTTCTACTCAGGACTGAAGTTTATCCAAAATACGGCCATAACGCCTTTAAAGTTTAAAAGTATATAATCGCCATATTTCAAATGATATACTGAAACCATTAACTTTTGAAATGCATATTTAGAAAAGCTGTGAAATCTACAATATTACATAACATTCTGAAACTTTCTTTACCCATTTCAGTGTAGCAAGGGGTGCTCACCCAGATTCATAACTAAACCTGTCCTTACACTGGGGCAAATTAGAAATCACCAACTAACCTAACCTGCCTTTATTTAGGAATGTGGAAATGAAACAAAATCAATGGTGGCTTAAGTTGATCTAACATTTTTTTGTGGTAAAATGACTATCCATTTTTTTATTCTTAAGTAAATGTTGGAGCTAATCCCAGATTTAGCACAGTTCTGACTTTGACATTTACAGCTAAGTAAAAATTTCCGGTGATTGTTTACTTCAGGACAGTGGCACCTCTATTCATCTCTTTAAGGATCAGCTGAAATTCAAAATCTGGCAGCACCTCTCTTTTTGAATGCCAAAGAAATTATGTGGTGTTTTGTTTAAATAATTATTTATGCCACTTTGAGTCAAATATGGTAAATCAGGAGACTCTTAAGTAAATGACCTTGTCAAATTTTATACAGTGTTGAAAACTGGTTTTATTCCCTAAATGTAGGTCTCCACATTTCTTCATCCTTATTGTTTTTTGTCTTCTAAACAGTAAAGTCAGCATATATTGGCTCTTATAACTAGTTTGCCTATAGTTTAACAAATACAGATGCTGAAATGCATTGTAGACAGTATGAACAAAGTAAAACATTTGACTTTTACAACTTTGAAGCCAGGGAAGACTGATAGAAACAATAAGTGGTTGGTATAGTTTGGGGTGGGTGCATTTTTCCTGCAGTCTGTAGCAATGCTTTTTTATATAAAACTGCTATTTGTATACTATCTCCATATTGGATACTGTGTACTGTTGTACAGAGTATATAAGGAGATTATGACTGCAGTTTGCACATATCAGTACAAAAAGTAAAGAAGATTAAAGAAGTCTGAGTCAGTGGGTCCTGATCTTCTTTTGATGGAGGATATAGAATGTTAAATATATGATGCAGCTTTCAGAAATTCTAAAAGTAAACACACCACCAACATTAACACAGAGGCACAGTACTAAAATCTGTTTAGTGTATGACTTTCTCCCACTGAAAGTGCAAGGCAGTATGAAAACCAGAATAAGGTATTTGATTATAAATATTACTTGTGTAGTCAACTGAACCTGCACAACACAGAAAAGAATAAACTACAACAAACCAGTACAACTTCTGCCATAACATAATTATTTTGAATCTCACCATCCCCTCAGCTTCTAATTTACAAAGTGGGAGTTCTTTTTTTATTTTTTATTGATTTCAAAACAAATCAAAGTGGAAGTTCTATATCCAATTTCATTCTATTATGAACCTCTCTGGGGGGAGTACTTCGAAGACCTCCTCAATCCCACTAACATGCCTTCCAATGAGGAAGCAGAGCCTGGGGACTCATAGGTGGGCTCCCCCATCTCTGGGACTGAGGTCACCGAGGTGGTCAAAAAACTCCTTGGTGGCAGGGCCCCAGGGGTGGATGAGATACACCCGGAGTTCATCAAGGCTCTGGATGTTGTAGGGCTGTCTTGGTTGACACATTTCTACAACATCGCATGGACATCAGGGACAGTGCCTCTGGATTGACAGACCGGGGTGGTGGTCCCCCTCTTTAAGAAGGGGGACCGGAGGGTGTGTTCAAACTACAGAGGGATCACACTCCTCAGCCACCCTGGAAAAGTCTATTCGGGGGTTCTGGAGAGGAGGGTCCGTCGGATAGGAAGAACAGTGTGGCTTTCGTCCTGGTCGTGGAACAGTGGACCAGCTCTACACCCTTAGCAGAGTCCTGGAGGGTGCATGGGAGTTCGCCCAACCAGTCTACATGTGTTTTGTGGACTTGGAAAAGGCGTTTGACCGTGTCCCTCTGGGAATCCTGTGGGGGGTGCTCCGGGAGTATGGAGTACCGGACCCCCTGATAAGGGCTGTTTGGTCCCTGTACAACCGGTGTCAGAGCTTGGTCCGCATTGCCAGCAGTAAGTCGAACCCGTTTCCAGTGAGAGTTGGACTCTGCCAGGGCTGCCCTTTGTCACCGATTCTGTTCATAACTTTTATGGACAGAATTTCTAGGCGCAACCAGGGTGTTGAGGGGGTCTGGTTTGGTGGACTCAGGATTGGGTCACTGCTTTTTGCAGATGATGTTGTCCTGTTTGCTTCATCAGGCTGTGAACTTCAGCTCTCTCTGGATCAGTTCGCAGCTGAGTGTGAAGCGGCTGGGATGAGAATCAGCACCTCCAAATCCGAGACCATGGTCCTCAGCCGGAAAAGGGTGGAGTGCCCTCTCAGGGTTGGTAGCGAGATCCTGTCTCAAGTGGAGGAGTTCAAGTATCTCGGGGTCTTGTTCACGAGTGAGGGAAGAATGGAGTATGAGATCAACAGGCGGATCGGTGCGACGTCCGCAGTGATGCGGGCTCTGCATCGGTCTGTCGTGGTGAAAAAGGAGCTGAGCCATAAGGCAAAGCTCTCAATTTACCGGTCGATCTATGTTCCTACCCTCACCTATGGTCATGAGCTGTGGGTAGTGACCGAAAGAGCGAGAACCCTAACTACAAAGAGGACTATTTCATTTATGTTAGGTAGAATGCCCAGAGGTGACTGGGCGGTCTCGTGGCCTGGAACCCCTACAGATTTTATTTTTTTCTCCAGCCTTCTGGAGTTTTTTTTTTGTTTTTTCTGTCCACCCTGGCCATCGGACCTTACTCCTTTTCTATGTTAACTAATGTTGTCTTATTTTAATTTTGTATTTTGTCTGTTATTTTTCTTTTCTTCATTATGTAAAGCAATTTGAGCTACTTTTTGTATGAAAATGTGCTATATAAATAAATGTTGTTGTTGTTGTTGAGATCGCGAATACAAGCGGCTGAAATGAGTTTCCTCCGCAGGGTGTCTGGGCTCTCCCTTAAAGATAGGGTGAGGAGCTCAGTCATCCGGGAGGGGCTCAGAGTAGAGCTGCTGCTCCTCCGCATCGAGAGGAGTCAGATGATGTGGCTCGGGCATCTGATCAGGATGCCTCCTGGACGCCTCCCTGGTGAGGTGTTCCGGGCACATCTAACTGGGAGGAGGCCCAGGGGAAGACCCAGGACACGCTGGAGGGACTATGTCTCTCGACTGGCCTGGGAACGCCTCGGGATTCTCCCGGAAGAGCTAGAAGAAGTGGCCGGGGAGAGGGAAGTCCGGGCATCTCTGCTCAAGCTGCTTCCCCCGCGACCCAACCTCGGATAAGTGGAAGAGGATGGATGGATGGATGGATGAACCTCTCTGGCCAAAAGGTCAGTTAGCTCATTCTCTTTAGTACATATATGAGCAAGATTCAGAGAACAAATATATAATCCAAGTTTTGGCAAACAAAACAGTGCCTACTTAAGTTAAAAGTTATGCACTGACTTGAGTAGCCCGACTAGAAGCGTAATTTGAATGCTAGAATAATAACAATCATTAAAATTATTTTTCTTCTTAATAACCTGAAAGACTGGAACTGATTCAGCTATTCCAGTGTATGTCCAGTCACTATTCAGGGAGTGGAAATAGAGGTGGTGCACTCATGCATGTACTTTGGGGTGCACATCAATGACAAGTTGGACACAGAGGAACTATATAAGAATGGGCAAAGAAGCCTCTTTTTAAGGAGACTGAATTTCTTTAATGTAGGTAGTGACATCCTTCACATCTTCTACAAGTCAATGATGATCAGTGTGATTTTGTACACTGTGGTGTGCTGATCTAGTAACATCACTTTATGAGAGGCCCTGAAATTTAACAAGCTAATTAAAAGGTCAGTCTCAGTTATGGGTTGCACTCTGGATCCTCTGGAGGTAGTAGCAAAGGGAATTAAAACAAAACCGAGTGTCACTGTGAACAATGTTACACATTAATTCTCTAACATACTAACTTTAAGTACTTTCAATAATTCAGCAGGAGTGTGTCAAGAAACACTACTGGCACTCCTTTATATCAACAGGAATAAAGTTACATATTACCTCACTTTGACTAACTGCCAAGTGTGAAGTTTTCTTTCTTTTTCATTTCTTCCTTTTTAGTTATTCTAAAATCTATCTATCTATCTATCTATCTATCTATCTATCTATCTATCTATCTATCTATCTATCTATCTATCTATCTATCTATCTATCTATCTATCTATCTATCTATCTATCTATCTATCTAATGAACTTCTGTAAAAAGTCAAATTTTCCCTGAGGGCCAAAAAAAGTTCTATCAATCAAGATTAAATACTCCATAGGGTAAGGAGGCCTGAAAGCTGATGGATAAGATCTCTTATTTGAAATGTGTCCTATATTGGTCCCATATTTTTAATAAATGACAGACCAGAGGATTGCTGGAAAGTTCACGATAATAAAGGTTAACTGGGGAACACATCAAAAACTTCAGAGAAGATTTAGAATATGATTTCCTTTCCTTTGTAAACCAAGCAAAGTATATATTTGTGGACTTCCCTGAGTTTTCAATTTTTTATTGTATAAATAGTTGCAGCCCCATAATGGAACTAAAGATTAGGTAGTGCCATGCCACCTTCTGCTTTAGATGTCTGTTGAGTCGTCTTTTTTGAATTACTGATAAATGATGTTACACAAGTCTATCTTACCCTTTTCTAACATCATTTTCTAAAAATAAACTTAAGCTTAAACTTGTGTCATTAGACTATCCTCTTGTGAGTGGTGGCTCTGAGGCTAAGGATCTGCGCTGGTATCCCAAAGGTTGCTGGTTCAAATCCCCGTCACTGCCAACAGAGATCCTACTCTGCTGGGCCTTTGAGCAAGGCCCTTAACCTTCAATTGCTCCAGCGGCGCTGTACAGTGGCTGACCCTGCTCTCTGACGCCAAGGTGTATGCGAAAACTAACAAATTACTAATACGAGAAATTGTATAAGGTGAAATAAAGAACAAAAAAAAAAAATACATCAGAAAATCTGTTACTCCATAATTTTACATAAGTGGGAGAATAAATATTTGTATTTTCACTAAATATTTACATGAAGAAGTAAGATGGTCTTACTTTCAAATATAAACAAAAATTATAATACCTCAAGATTATTATAGGTCATATATGCCAATATATGACAAATGTGTAATATACAGTATAATCAGGAGAATTCTGACCTGAATTAAGCAAGAGAGGAGCCATTAAAGCAGTACAAGGATCCAAGAAAGAAAAGTCAAAACAAGCTAGCTAACAAAATGATAATCAAAAAAATCAAAAACTCATTCACATCATTCATTGTTGATGTATTTTACTCCTAAAGGTAGAACCCTTCTTAAATAAGGTGTACATGTTGATATCACATATACAGTTCTGACCAATTGTTGGGCAAAACGTCATGTTACTAACAATATAGTGATAGCACCTATCCAAAAACAACTCAAAATGCAGACCAATGCAAAGAGACTTTGGCACAAGATGGCGGTGTAATGGAATTAGAAATATATATCATTTTACAAGAAGAAATTAAAAAAAAAACTGCACTGGAAGGATTGCAAAGAATCCCAAACCAAACAATGAGACTGTCTTAAAACCCTATCCTGACACTGCCTAGCCTTTACAGTATATTTAAATTATGTTAATTATAAGGTGAACAGCTCCCCAAAATGGTTACCACGAATGTATAACTGAACCCTAGGTTTAGTCTATACTAACACAGATAAGTCTGAAATTGATTTTTAAAAATGTGTTGTCCACAGAAACAGCAAAAATGAGTAACTGTTGCCTATTGGAAATGCATGGTTTATCAGGCAAGTAAACCTGAAATAAATTGAAATGGCAAAAGAGCAAGAAAAAAAACCTATATGGACTCTTTTGTCTGAATAAGGTGACAAATGCAAATATGTTTGCTAAAACCTTGAAAAATATAGACTGGGGAGTTCTGTGAAAATAAATACAGCAAAATAGTGAAGTGTTTTAACAAACAGAACCCATCGGCTGACACAAAGAAGTTTGAGAATAACAGTGAAGATGAGATCACAAAGAGATTTATCAGAACAAATGCAAGTCAGTGCCTGATCAACTGACAATTAGACATCAACATTTTCACAAAACAATTTTTTTTACTATTCACACTGGTACATGAAACTCAGCATTTTAAAATTTATACACTTTGGAGAATATTTTCAAAAAGACAACTTTTCAGTGGTTGAAAACACCATTTTAGTGTGGATGGAAAGCCAAAACAAGTAAAAAAAAAGATGCATTTTAATTTTTTTTCCGTGTTAGTGTGGACCAGGTCCTACTAATGCTATACATCTCACCACATTTATTTTTATTTATTTATTTACACTCAGAAAGACACATTTACAAGTGACAAGTTCACATTAAAAATGAAAACATACATAAAATTATAATCAACAGACAATAAAATTAAAGTATTAAAATAAGCCATTACTATTATTACAGAAAACCTAAAAGTAACATATTTAAACATCACAGAAAACATTCACACTTAAATCTAATGAGGTCATTAACATGCATTTGTCAACTAGCGCAGCTAGTGATTTTAAAGGACAATTTATCACTGAGTGGTATAGTGTTTTAACGCTTTGGACTTCAGACTTAAAAACCTTGAAATTGTGGCTTCAAATCCCACTACTAACACCATAAAGTCACTTCACCTGCCTGTGCTCCAACTGGAAGAACAAAAGAAATGTAACCAATTGTGCCTTAAATTATGTAAGTTGCCTTGGATAAAAGCACCATCCGAATAACTTGTTCAATACGGGGAGCGGCACGGTAGCGCAGTCGTAGCACTGCTGTCTCGCAGTTAGGGGACCTGGGTTCGCTTCCTGTGTCCTCCCTGCATGGAGTTTGCATGTTCTCCCTGTGTCTGCATGGGTTTGCTCCGGTTTCCTCCCACAGTCCAAAGACATGCAGGTTAGGTGCATTGGCGATCCTAAATTGGCCCTAGTGTGTGCTTGGTGTGTGGGTGTGTGTGTGTGTGTGTGTGTGTGTGTGTATGTGTCCTGCGGTGGGCTGGCGCTCTGCCCGGGATTTGTTTCTGCCTTGCGCCCTGTGTTGGCTAGGATTGGCTCCAACAGACACCCATGACCCTGTAGTTAGGATATAGCGGGTTGGATAGTGCATGGATGTTCAATACTGGT
Source organism: Erpetoichthys calabaricus (assembly GCF_900747795.2). Classification (NCBI taxonomy): domain Eukaryota; kingdom Metazoa; phylum Chordata; class Cladistia; order Polypteriformes; family Polypteridae; genus Erpetoichthys; species Erpetoichthys calabaricus. The sequence continues at coordinate 151,511,726 of NC_041396.2, forward strand.
TCCATCAAGAGTGGATATAAACAAGTTAGAGTGATTAAATGATCTTGATTTAGTACTTCAAACTTCAAACATGTGGGAAAAATCTATACTGTTTAGACAAAGAAATATTATTCAATAAACTAACATCAAAACATCCATCCATTTTCCAACCCGCTGAATCCAAACACAGGGTCACGGGGGTCTGCTGGAGCCAATCCCAGCCAACACAGGGCACAAGGCAGGGAAACAATCCCGGGCAAGGTGCCAACCCACCGCAGGACACACACAAACACACCCACACACCAAGCACACACTAGGGCCAATTTAGAATCACCAATCCACCTAACCTGCATGTCTTTGGACCGTGGGAGGAAACCGGAGCGCCCGGAGGAAACCCATGCAGACATGGGGAGAACATGCAAACTCCACGCAGGGTGGACCCGGGAAGTGAACCCGGGTCTCCTAACTGCGAGGCAGCAGCGCTACCACTGCGCCACCGTGCCACCCACATCAAAACATGATTTACAATAAATGGCCCCACTGCGTGGCTTGCCAAAAATATCATAACCCTGTATACCTATATTGGAATTAGGGACATATTTTTTCAACCTACACTAAAGGCATAGGTTCTGTAGACAAGACAGTTTTAATAAAATATCTGATACAAAAGCATTGGGAAAGCACAAAGTATGAGCCCTCATTATGCTAACAGCTCATGATGATAGAATCTTAAAAGAAGATGCTAGATATTAAAGTTTGGTAGCAGTTAGGTGAGGTCAGAGAGGACAGGAGTTGGCACAGAGGGTAATGTCTTTGGGAAAGCCCTTCCAGTATAAGGGGCTACATGTCAAGGAACACGGCCATCTGCTGCCACCTGCATCATGTGTAAGGACTATAACAACCACAAACAAAAGTGGGTGGGAGGAACCAGCAAATGAGTGAATCAAGAATTAGTCTGTTTTCCAACTTGAGATCAATAACCATAGAGGGACAGCGGAAGTGCCTATCCCTATGCTTTTTGCAATGGGTAACTCTTTAATTTTACTGAAGAAATCCTGGATCTATAAAAATAATTTATGTTTTTTAGGATATTTTAAATCCAGAAATCCAATGATCATATTTATTTTTAGTTTAAATGCATTTTACTTATGTTAGTTATTTTTGTGTTCATTCCACAGCACCATTTTGTTTTTTCTATGGCCTCCACCATTTTGGGACTTTAGTATTGACAGTCACTATGTAGTTCTAAGGAGTGATGTCAGGGGTCATGAATTGCATGACATCACTGGTCAAAGGGTATAAAGGTCAGCCCCTCGGATTTCCTGGTTTGTTGAAGTTTATGGATTTAGTTTAAAACACTAGTGATATTATTGTTGGTTATAAGGTTGTCTGGTTATGAATTCTTTTTTGTTCAGACTACAATTTTTGTCTGTTTTGTGTCTGCTTATGTGAACTTTTGATTACTGAGTATCATGCTCCATTTGTTGACCATTATTGTTTCACATCCTAGGCCTTGTTTTTTTAGAGTTTTTAATTTACAGTTATGTCTTTGGCTTGTTTATTCTAAGCTTGCTCTCTCTTCCAGTTCCAGTTCCATTATTCAAATGCTATCCCATGTAGTTCAGCACATCCATAAGCGCGACCTTAGTTTCCATTAACATAAAGATATAAACAAATTTTGTTTTTAATCAGTCTCTTTAAAGGAGCCGCTGCATGTTTTGCTCTGTATGTTGCATTGATGTGAACACAGTTAAGACAACTTCTGTTCCTGAAAGCCAGGAGAATTATCAACAAAGGAAACATAAAAAACAGCAATTAAAAGGGCACAAAGCAGTGAAAAAAATCTGTCAAATGGCTGTAGAACTTGAAAACTACCTGCTCCAGTATTAGCTACCTTTCTAATCCAGCTCCATTTCTCTTTGACAAATTAAGTAAGTAGACTCTTGAGCAACTTGCAATAGTCACTCTTTAGAAAAGCATCATGGACTGGCACCCCTTCCAGAGCTGATTTCTGTGTTGCACCCAGCATTGCTGGGATAGGATCTGAGTTACTGTGACTCTCAAATTGGTTCAGTGGGCATGAAAATGTTTACTCCAGAGCCAATAAACTAAAAGAATGAATAATATTGAACAAATGTCTGCTTATTAAACAACCATAATCAGTGTGAATTTCATATACAACCTGTACTATTAGTGATTTCTGAGACTACACCCCAACAATAAAAGCCAGAAGCTAATGCAACATATCGATTGTCCACATTAAAATCCATCCATCCAGTTTCCACCCCACTGAATCCAAACACAGGGTCACGGGGGTCTGCTGGAGCCAGTCAGAGCCAACACAGGGCACAAGGCAGGAACCAATCCCGGGCAGGGTGCCAACCCACCGCAGCCACATTAAAATAAGCGATAAATAATCCTAACTCATACACCGACAACCCCCAGTGAATACATCATCCAAGTACCCAGTCTGCTAAGGTTTCCTCCAGTATCTATACTCAAAGTGTTTAAGCTGGAATGGGTCTTCATATTGAGTTTTGATATCATCTTCAGGTACAATGTCAATTCTGGTGTCAGAGAACGCCTTTTAAGATCATCACAGTAGAGGGTCCTCTGGCAGCAAAAGATTTCCCTTTAAATTTGAATCCTGGTTAATATGTAAGTGACTAGGGAACCATGGAAATTGTTTGTCACATTATATGTATTATTGAGTCCCATTAGCTTTTCTGTAACAACAACAACAACAACATTTATTTATATAGCACATTTTCATACAAAAAGTAGCTCAAAGTGCTTTACATAATGAAGTAAAGAAAAATAAAAGACAAAATAAGAAATTAAAATAAGACAACATTAGTTAACATAGAAAAGGAGTAAGGTCCGATGGCCAGGGTGGACAGGAAAAACAAAAAAAAACTCCAGAAAGCTGGAGAAAAAAATAAAATCTGTAGGGGTTCCAGGCCACGAGACCGCCCAGTCCCCTCTGGGCATTCTACCTAACATAAATGAAATAGTCCTCTTTGTAGTTAGGGTTCTCACGGAGTCACTTGATGCTGATGGTCATACAGACTTCTGGCTTTTAATCCATCCATCATTGTTGGAACATCATGGTGCTTTGAGTAGATGGTGGTGGCGCAAGCCACCACCAAAAGGACACCGGAAAAGGAAACAGAAGAGAGAGTAGGGGTTAGTACAGATTTTAAAGCCACCATGAATAGTTATTATAATGAATTGGATATACAGAGTATCAGGATTTAAATTACAGTAAAGTTATGAGAAGGCCATGTTAAAGTAATGTGTTTTCAGCAGTTTTTTAAAGTGCTCCACTGTATTAGCCTGGCGAATTCCTACTGGCAGGCTATTCCAGATTTTAGGTGCATAACAGCAGAAGGCCGCCTCACCACTTCTTTTAAGTTTTGCTCTTGGAATTCTAAGGAGACACTCAGTTGAGGATCTAAAGTTACGATTTGGAATATAAGACGTCAGACATTCCGATATATAAGATCGGGCGAGATTATTTCAGGCTTTATAAACCATAAGCAGAATTTTAAAGGCAATCCTGAATGACACAGGTAACCAGTGTAGTGACATCAAAACTGGAGAGATGTGCTCGGATTTTCTTTTCCTGGTTAGGATTCTAGCAGCTGCATTCTGCACTAGTTGCAAATGATTTATGTCTTTTTTGGGTAGTCCTGAGAGGAGTGCGTTACAGTAATCTAGTCCAGGGGTAGGCAACGTCGGTCCTGAAGTGCCACAGTATGTGCAGGTTTTTGTTCCAACCCAGTTCCTTAACGAGAACTCAATTATTGCTGATGAAGCACTTATTGCTTAAGTGACATTTTAATGCTTCATTTTAGTGGTCTCGCTTGTTAAGGTTCTCCAACCTTAATTGCTTATTTCAATCTTAAACTGCTGCATTCAGTGTTTTAATTGCTCCTTATTAGCAATAAGATGTAAAACAGGGGTAGGCAATGTCGGTCATGGTGAGCCGCAGTGGCTACAGGTTTTCATTCAACCCAATTGCTTAATTAGAAACCAATCATTGCCAATCTCAGACCTTATTTAATTTTATGGCTTGTTAGTCTGTGCAATGTAAGGCTTTTATATCGTAGATTTTTTTCCTTTCCAAGGATATCATCCAAATGATTTGAAGCCTAAAACAGATCATTTTCAGTCTGTCACATTTTTCTATTAAGTGTTTTATTAAATCAAACCGTGCATGATGAACACACACAGATGTAATTGGAAAAAAGCTAGCTGGAGAACTGCTGGCTGCTTTGTCTTTTACATCTTATTGCTAATAAGGAGCAATTAAAACACTGAATGCAGCAGTTTAAGATCGAAATAAGCAATTAAGGTTGGAGAACCTTAACAAGCGAGACCACTAAAATGAAGCATTAAAATGTCACTTAAGCAATATGTGCTTCATCAGCAATAATTGAGTTCTCGTTAAGGAACTGGGTTGGAACAAAAACCTGCACATACTGTGGCACTCCAGGACCGACGTTGCCTACCCCTGATCTAGTCGACTGAAAACAAACGCGTGAACTAATTTCTCAGCATCTTTTTCAATGATATAAGAGGTCTAACTTTTGCTATGTTTCTTAAGTGAAAAAATGCTGTCCTAGTGATGCGATTTAAAATTTAGATTAAAGTCAACAGATACCCCTAAGCTTTTTATCTCCATTTTGACTTTTAATCCTAATGCATCCAGTTTATTTCTAATAGCCTCATTGTATCCATTATTGCCAATCACTAAGATTTCAGTTTTCTCTTTATTTAACTTGAGAAAGTTACTATTCATCCATTCTGAGATACAAGTTAGACATTGTGTTAGTGAATCAAGAGAAACGGGGTCATCAGGTGCAATTGATAAATACAGCTGTGTCATCAGCATAGCTGTAGTAGCTCACGTTGTGCCCTGAGATAATCTGACCTAATGGAAGCATGTAGATTGAGAAGAGCAGCGGACCCAGGATAGAGCCTTGTGGAACACCATATAGGATATCATGTGTCTTTGAGTTGTAATTACCACAACTAACAAAGAATTTTCACGCTGCCAGGTAGGATTCAAACCAATTTAAGATGCTGCCAGAGAGGCCCACCCATTGACTAAGGCGATTTCTAAGAATATTATGATCAATGGTGTCAAATGCGGCACTCTGATCTAAGAGGATGAGAACTGATAAATGACCTCTGTCTGCATTTACCCGCAAATCATTTACTACTTTAACGAATGCAGTTTCTGTGCTGTGATTTGTTCTAAAACCTGACTGAAATTTATCAAGAATAGCATATTTATTGAGGTGCTCATTTAACTGCATAATGACTGCCTTCTCTAGAATTTTACTTAAGAAAGGCAGATTAGAGATGGGTCTAAAATTTTCAAGAGCAGAGGGGTCGAGATGATTTTTCTTAAGTAGGGGTTTAACTACAACAGTCTTAAGACAGTCTGGGAAGACCCCCGTATCTAATGACGAATTTACTATGTCAAGAACATTATCAATTAGCACACCCGATACTTCTTTGAAAAAATTTGTTGGTATTGGGTCAAGGACGCAGGTGGAGGGTTTCATTTGAGAAATTATTTTATGTAAATCAGGAAAATCTATCCTAGTGAAAGAGTTTAATTTGTTTATAATGGAAAACTGGGGTTTAGGAGGATCCTTAGTGTTGGGGAGATATACTATGTTATTTTTAATATCATTAATTTTTTGATTGAAAAATACAGCAATAGCCTCACAGATATTACTGGAAGTACTTAGGAGGCATTCCTTTGAATTTAACAGACGATCAATCGTCGAGAATAAGACTCTGGGATTACTAGCATTGTTATTTATAATCTTAGAGAATTAGCAGCACCTCTCAAGACGGACTGTGTTATTGTATTCTGTTATTTTAACTTTTAATATTTCATAGTGGATAGTTAGTTTAGTCTTGCTCCATTTACGCTCAGCTCTATGGCATGTTCTCTTTAAATCAGACACTCTTTGGGTCTTCCATGGTATAACAATGCTAGAAAATTTTTTAACTGTCTTTTCAGGTGCAACTATGTCAACAGCAGCTCTCACCTTAGTATTAAATCTTTACACCTTACTATTTACATTATCCTTGCTATTATAGTTTGCACTATAAACGAACTGATTGCTTAGAATGTTTGTAAATTTTAAAGCTGCTGATGAGTCAAAGAAGCATTTTTTAACAATATGCTTCTCATGAGTGTTTTCTATCATTATTTCTGTATTAAAAAGTAGAAGAAAATGGTCTGATAGACCCGTATCAATGACCTGCTTTATATCAACTTCTAGTCCTTTAGTAATCACTAAGTCTAACATATGACCTGCTTTATGTGTAGGCTGATTAACGAGCTGTCTCAAATCAAAAGAGTCCAGGAGGTTCATAAATTCTTTTACTTTTAGGTCATACTGATTATCTATAGTCGCCGACTATTAAGAGTGTGTCATAGTTTGTAATTAGAATTGACATTAAGTCAGAGAATTCCTCAAAAAAAGACGTGTTGAATTTTGGAGGTCTATAAACGGTGTGGAGGATTGCCGGCTTTTTACTCCGGCCCTCACCCCCAGAACGCCAGGAGGAGCTATCCCAGCAGCGTGGATGTGCCCCGAGTTCCAGCAGGGCCTCATGGACTATGTAGTTTTTATACACAGCCCTGCTGGATACCTTGGGGGCCACTGGGAGTCGCTGTAGGGGGGCTCGTGGAAGGAAAAAGGAACTGTGGACTGTTGGACAGGAACACCTCCGGGTCAGGGTGTATAGAAGGACTGTGGGAAAGCCCAGACAATGAGCTGAGCTGGGTGGAAGGGTGGCAACGCGTCTGGGAGTGTGGAGGATTATTGTATTGTTATTATTGATTTATTATTGATTTATTATTGTGGAGAGGAGGGTGCTTGTGCACTTTATTATTATAATAAATATTCATATTTGGACTTTTACCTGGTGTCTGACGTGTAGTCTGAGGGTTCAAGGGGTCACGGAGACCTTAAACTGTCACAGTTGGTGTAGCCGGCAGGATTCTCTGGCCATTGGTTTGGCAGAGGACCTGAATTTAAAATTTTTTTACTGTGGACAGAACCCTAAGAAGGCAGCGTCACGACAGGCAGAGACAAATCGCCAAACCTCACCTTTACCAAGGATGTCATGGGAAAGAAGAAGACAAAGCAGAGCGCCAGCAACAGCGGAGGTCTAAGGCTCAACATTGCCTGTTCTCATGATGAGCCACGGAGCGGCTACGTGCTTCGGGAGAAGCATCCGGAAGAGGACCATGGAAATGAGGTATGTGCCGGGAGCGAATTTGAAAACTTATTTAAAATAACGCATTTTGTCCCGTGCGCATACCTCCCAGAGGTCCATCCGGAGGTTCTGCGGGAGGCAGGAGAGAATGCAGAAGGCAGTAGTGCACTCACATCAGTGGAGCAGTCGAGCGAGAAAGACTTCCGCATGTCGGGTGCTGGCAACGGACACGTGACCCACCCCGAAGGATTGTGGGAATGAGAAGGTCCGTGTCCAGCTGTTTGCGTCTTCACCCCGGAAAAGACGGACTTGGTTTTTCCGAAAAGGAAAGGGGCGGAGATGTTCCTGACGGAATTCCTGAGATGTTTCTGGTCTCGCAGAGGGAGACAACCAGGAGGACATCGTCGGTGTTACAACTGCCGTCTGCCGGGCCACGTGTGGCGAAGTTGTCCCCAGAGGACAGGGGAGTGGTGGGACAGAAGATACACCGTTCCCCCAAGGTTCGCTGGGGGGGCCTAGACAACATAGCCAAGGTCCAGCTAACGCGTCCTCCTGGAGGAGGACGTCCCTCGCGGGGCTGGACGCTCCGCCCCAGTTGTCATCGCTAAGGGGGGGAAATGTGGAGGATTGCCAGCTTTTTACTCCAGCCCTCACCCCCAGGCCGCCAGGAGGAGCTCTCCCAGCAGCGTGGACGTGCCCCGAGTTCCAGCAGGGCCTCATGGACTATGTAGTTTTTATACACAGCCCTGCTAGATACCTTGGGGGCCACCGGGAGTTGCTGTAGGGGGGCTCGTGGACTCTTATGTGCCCTATAAACCGGGAGTACGTCACGGTCACATGACAGGAAGGAGCGACGTACTCCCGGGTTGAAGAAAAGGACTGTTTACCCTGACCCGGAAGGAAAAAGGAACTGTGGACTGTTGGACAGGAACACCTCCGGGTCAGGGTGTATAAAAGGACTGTGGGAAAGCCCAGACACTGAGCTGAGCTGGGTGGAAGGGTGGCAACGCGTCTGGGAGTGTGGAGGATTATTGTATTGTTATTATTGATTTATTATTGAGTATTGTGGAGAGGAGGGTGCTTTGTGCACTTTATTATTATAATAAATATTCATATTTGGACTTTTACCTGGTGTCTGACGTGTAGTCTGAGGGTTCAAGGGGTCACGGAGACCATAAACTGACACAACGGATAATACTAAAACGTGAGAATCTCCATGGATAACAATGGCAAGATACTCAAAGGACATGAATTTACCAAAACAGACATCTTTACATTTTAACCGGCTCGAGTACATGTTTGCCAAGCCGTCACCTCTTTTTTCTTGGCGATCTGCACGAGTAAAACTGTAATCCAGAGGCGCAGATTCGATTAAAACAGCTGCGCCATCTGAGCGAAACCACGTTTCACTTAGTGCAATAAAATCTATTTTTTTATCACTAATAAGATCGTTGATAAAAAACGTCTTGTTAGGTAAAGCTCTAACATTTAATAGTGCCATATTTAATGTTTCGGAGGGGCAGAGATGAATACTATGTGCGTTATTGATATTTGGAACAGGAACTAAGTTATTTTTATTAGCGCCGCTCTGCGTGTATTTTTTGTTTAACCTATAATCTGTTTTTATAGTTTTAATACATTGTTCATCTAAAGTAGTAACTTTAATTAAATTATTGGTGTTTATTCCATATTGCCTAGATTTTCTAAGTGCATTGAGATTGGTTATTACAGTATTTATGTTGTGCACTTTTATGGAAGATTTTGTTAAACAATTATTATGTCCTAGCACAGCAGTAGCATTTCGGAAGGGGTTAAGAGCAGAGATAGATAGTCAAGATAAACAAATTACCTTGGATATATAGATATCTATAGATAGATAGATATCTATATAATATATAGATATATTACCTTAGATGTAGGACTCTGCACTGCCGTAAAGCAGTACAGAAAGATTATTTTTTGTATCCTCATCACTTAGCATATTTGTTTTAGATTGTAAAGTAATTTAAGGCCTCCATTTACCAAAGTAAGCTATTTATCGTTTTGTTCTCTGTTGGGTCTTTCTTCTTGTCATTACCTGATGATACGGTTATGCCTTGTCTACCCCAATGACGTCAACAAGCCATAAGATGTACTTCAGATTCAAATGTATCCCACTGTAACTTTTAGAACTGTTCTACTTATAATGCTTACTGCAATATCTGAGAAGTACATAAGAGTTACCCTGCTGATCAGAAACATGGCATGTTCATCATTCCACAATCAACCACACATGATTCATTCAGTAGTTAGAGAAAAATATCTAGAGCCCTGAGGGTCTTGCTAACAAAACACAACTGATCTCAGTTTCGTTTGCCTTTCTTGTTCCTTAGCATTAAAACTTTTCCACGTGGCGCAGAACAAATCCATTAAAGTAATTTAATGAGTTGAACTAATTCTGCATTATTTTTATTTTAACTTAATGTAATATATTCTTTTATTAATACATTGCTAACCATGAAGCACTGCAATGTGTTAAGTCATTTCATTCCATTAGCTTAGGCTTCATGATCATGAACATTTCTTGCAGTCCCATACAAGCTTTTTACCTGAGCCTATTGGATATAGTTGAAATTTTGCCAATCGTTTTTAAAACCATGGACAAATAGTTGAAAACTGGTGTTTTTACCAAGTGTCCAATTTTACAATCAACAAGGAACCCACTCCCTCAACACACACTGACAAGGAAAAAATTGGAAACACGTGCTAACAATGAACTTTCCAGTTCCCTGCAGTTTTAATATTCTTCTCATGGAGTGCAGCTGTCTTACATCATTTGTTAAATGTGCATAGTTATCTCAGATCCTTATAACTACCAGCTTCTATTTGCTTTTGGGCAGGTTAGATAAAAAAGCAGACAAAATTCTAGGAATCCTCAATAATAGACTGACATTTGGGCAGTGTACCTGAAAAGAACTTAGAAAGTCTGAAATGTATAAAACTAGTTTTACATAAGCAAGCTTGGGCAAATTTTACAATGTTTAAAAACCTGGTAGACATTTCTGTTCATTTTAAGATTGGAGAAAATCTTCCTTTTCACCTTTCTGATATAGCTGCTTTTGTAACTGATTTTTTTCTTCAAAAAGTTTACTTCTGTCTGCTTTGGAACTATGCTTTCTGACTTTCATTCTCTATCGTAAACACTATTATTTATCCTCTGTGGAAAGCTAAATCATAAACATAGTTCTGCCACTGTAGAAAGTACCATTAATTCATCAACCTATTACTTTTTATCCAATTCAGAAGCACAGGGACATGAGAAACAAGTCCTGGATGGGATTTCCCTCTGTTATTTTACCATTATGCATTTACTAAGAAATAATAATGGAAAGTCGGTCAAAGATTGGTGTGAACAATGCATTTATCCGTCTGCTACACAATGCTTATTCTCACCTGGTCAAAGCTGGCAGCAATGTGTTTGCCTTAAATACCATCCAGCCATATTTGTTAAGGGGTAAACTTGGAGATATGCAGGTGGGCGAGCCTATGGTGTCCTGGATGATGGACTATCTATTAGATAGACCACAATTTGTGAGACTCACTGACTGTGTCTCTGATGTGGATGTGAGCAACACTGGAGCATCACAAGGAAGAGTCCTGACTCATTTTCTCTTTACTCTATATATCTCAGTCTGCAAATATAAAACCAAGTCATGTCACTCATTGAAATTCTTAGATGACTCTGCATTGATGGGTTATATTGATAAGGGGACAAGACAGAGTATGGGAGTCAGGAGGAGAACTTTGTTTCTTGGTATCTACACGTAACATCACTATTCAGAGAGTCAGAAGTTTTTCTTTATTATTAATTTTCTTCCTTTTTAGACATTCTGGTGTGTGTTCTATCTATCTATCTATCTATCTATCTATCTATCTATCTATCTATCTATCTATCTATCTATCTATCTATCTATCTATCTATCTATCTATCTATCTATCTATCTATCTATCTATCTATCTATCTATCTATCTATCTATCTATCTAAAAAGCTTCAGATTAAGGTCTGCCAACTCTACCTAAAGCACTACTAATGCAGTGAATCCATCTGGAGAAAGCTCATTCCTTTTTCAGTTGATGCCAAAAATCCTATTCCCAATGACCCTGTCCAGGCTGGACAATTCAACATTTTCTTTAATTTTATTTTGTATAATTAATAGTTCATTGAAATTGCTTCACAATTAGCTTGTTACATTTGAACTTCTTCATGAAGAAAATTAGTAAAATACATCTATCATTACTGAATATCAGATTATTATGACCTATCCTGTTTTCATCTAATTTTCTTTTCATCACAGATGCAATGGTTTTAAAGATCTATTGCTGATGCTTTGTTTTTATCTGTTTAAAAATAAAAGAGCAAAGAGGGAACTGTTTGCTTTGTTTTGTCTTAGGTTACATTTTGTGAGTTTATGGAAAAAAGGACTAATAATAGCAAGGTGGAGCAGAAGATGAAAGCACAATTGGCAAACAAGCAAAGTCTTAAATGGGCCTAGGTTAAAACCACAAAGTCAAAAAACATGATCATCAAAACTCAATGTTAAAAAAAAGAAAAGAAACACAGCCAAAATCTATTTTATAAATTCCCTCAGTCACTACCAAACATTACCATTTTTGCCTGTATTTAATTCAAAATTTTGGAAACTGAATGCTACATGCCACCATTTAAAATGCCCTCCAGAAAATGATGGGCACACAAGGCCAAATCTGGGGGTCAGATGGTGGCAATGGAGGTTTTTTGCTAACAACATATCTTTGCAAAAAAATGGCATTGTGTGAAAAAAAATATTCAATGTGAAAATATATTAACACAATACAAAGAAAACCAAATTCAGGACTTTACCAACTCTTAAAAAATCTAGAAAAATTAAACATTAAGCAAAATGCAAACTTGGTAGTTTGTGCCATTATGATAGCTGAATTGGCTGTATTATTTTGAGCAGGAAATGAGACCTCTTCTTATGCTTTTTTATGTCATTTACTCTGGGAATATCCTTATGTTTTATCCTTGGTTTTTACATTTTTATAAACTGCCAAAACAACTGTCTAATGACTCGATTGTTTTTATGCAGTCAATCATCAGCAAGAAATATTTCTTTTGTGCTTGTTTAGCCAAGCACTCTGATGGCTATCTGTCTGTTTTGCAACTAACTGAGAGAGCAGTTATTGAACATAACCTGCTGAAAGTGCTTCTTCTGTGCCAGAGTCTGCTTGACCACAACTGTAAATAATACAGAAGGCACTATTTTGTGGTGTGGAGAAAGGTAATGGAGTGGTTTAAAAGGCTAAACTTATATATAGTATGCACTACCTTTCTTTGCTATGAACCCCTAAAATGGACATTAATGTGTAACTTACAGTAAGACATAATAGAAAACATTGTTGAGGTGGACCTCAAGAGTAATGTAACAAACAAGCTGACGCTCAAATGACAGTAAGTTACACACTCTGGCAGGACTGGAGTGAATTCCAGACTCGGCTATGTCAAACTGTACTTACCCATAAATGTCTCGCCCACTCTCCCCACAAGCTCCCCAGTCGATGCACAAAAACAGGTAAATAATCCAAAAATAAAGATTAAAGTAAAATGAATATATTAGAAAAGATGAAATGTTACACACTCCCTGAATGATCAAATTCTGATATAAATGTGAATATTTACAGTGAGAGAAAAGAAATAAATGAAACGTACCAAGACCACCCTCAATAACTTTCTCATTTTTACCACTCTTGTTAAAATTGAATAGCTAGTGCCCCAGTCATTTTTCAATCATTTCTGAAGAATTTTTTTCATGATATTTTGGGGGTTTATACCGTATGTGACATTTTAATTCATCCACCTAATTTAAAATGGTTCTGAACAATAATTCATTACATATGTGAGATTTTTGAGACCCTCCCCAACAGTGCTGTACACTGAAATGTGGTTGACGTGTCTGTCAAGGATTATTTGTCTGTTGCCGAGGCAATCGCATGTTTGCAACGCCATCAAGGCAATGACAAGTTCACATCTTCGCCGCATAATGCTCCTGTTTTGATGAGGGGAATATTCTAACCCGGCCACTGACCTGGCCCCATCACTGCTTTTTTGCTGTGTCTGTGTGTATTAAAGTGGTAGCTCCCATTTGAATAAATACCCTGACTGATCCTGTTTTGATTGGAATAAAATTGGTTTTCTTGAAGCCTCTGGAATCAGTGTCTTCTCTCGGGTGCAAGACAGTGACTCACATGTCACAACATACACAATGAGAAGACTCTAACAAACATGGAAATGTTTGTGAAGTTATCTTTCACCTACATAAAAATATACATAGAACTTTATTAATTTTGTAAATCTGTAATATTCGTACACAATAAAATCTCCCAGTTCACAAAATACAGTATATATGTGGATTAAACTAAATTAACTGCTATTCAGGAATGAAAACTAGCCTCTTGAATATGACAGGTCCAGTAATTTGAAGGATTTGCCAATTACTATCAGAGAGTTACTGAGTATTTTAGCTATCCCATTGCCCCAATAACTTCACTTACCAAGAAAAATAGTAAAGATCTATTTTGCACCCTTCCCTTTGAACTTGAGAAAAATGCGTCCAATATCGGTGTGGGATAAATTCCATCCAAAAGGTTCAGTAATATGGCAAAATTTCACCCATGCACCTTAAGAAAAATTGTCATCAACAGATAAGGTTAGAAATAGAACAAATTGTTCATCATTAAATTAGCAATGGAAGAACGGCAGCAGTGGCGTAAGAGTCAGGAAGAAGAATTCATTATATATATGATGAAAATAATCTAATTTAAAGTTATTAAAAAAAACTTAAAGATTAAATGCAAGGCAGGCTCATTGTTCACTGTTTCTCAGATGACTTAATTTTGTTATTAATCAGCTAATGAACTTGAGAGCATCATGACTGTAATTACCATAACTAATGCCACCAGTCTTGATACAGACTGACCCCATTCTTGAACAGATTCCTGAAGGTCTAGAATATGTTGCTGAAACAGTTAAACCTGAAGTTCATCAGTGGGGACACAATTTTAATTGGAAGGAGATGCAGGTATAATAAATTAACAATAATTAAATTAACAAAGGCATTTTTTTGAAGACATCAATTAAGGAAGTGATTAAGAGTTTTATGTTAGCCTGTGAAGCCTACAGCAGGCCAAAAATGCTTTTGGTAATCCTTCTGGTTGCTACAACCCATTCCTCCCCCAGAAAGATCTTGGAAGGAGATTTAAACAGATTACTATTCTAGTCATTGTGGATCAACTATCAAAGGTAGCACATTTTATTGCAATAATGAAACTTCCATAAGCTAGAAATTACTTAAAGTATTCATAAAAGATATTTTTCAGTTATGTAGTTTTCCTAAGTCTGTCATTTCGGATCAGGATCCAAAGTTCACATCACTGTTTCGGAATTTCTACAGTAATAAGGTCATTGATCAAGTAAATCTCATCTCAGGATAGCATCTGCAATGTAATGCCCAGTCAGACAGGACAAATCAGGATCTGAAGATATGCTGTATTAAATGTTGATGATAGCCAGTCTAATTGGTAGGAACTTTCTTTGGCTGGCAGAATTCTCATGGAATGATTTAATGATGTCTCCTTCTGAATGCCAATATGAATGTAAACCCCAATCTGCTAATGATTTTTGGATTTTGTTTTTAATGGTTTGATCTTTCTGTCATTACATATATTTTTGATCTGTCCATTTCATGCTGATTTTATCTGGCCCTTTAATAATTGTGTCATCTTACGGTCCAGTTTTCTAACTTAATTCCCTGGACATCTTCTCTCTCTCTCAAGGTATACCACAACAGTTTCAAGCTCATGCAATTAATGATCAACATGAGAATGCTGCAGACAAACTTCTGGAAATTCAGTAAAGGCTTGAATTTATTGTTCAGCGTAGTACAAAACAGTTGCAGCAAACAAGATTCCATCTGTAAAGACATTATTTATTTGCAGCAGTCAAAAAAAGGCCACTGGCATGATTAGTAAATAGACAATAAACATTCTTTAAGATATCCTGATTGTTTCTACAGCAGACTCTTACACAATAACTAGAATTTCAGAGTGGCCACAGTTGATTTTGGCAGCGTATCAATGCAGGTGCGATGTCTGCAACTGAGCTGGATTTGTTCATTTTCTGCTCTGCTTATATGAGAGAGATCTGGGGATAGTCAACATTTTTTACAAGTTGTTTCCAGGGAGCATTTTACAGTTGTGAGATTATTATAATTAAAATGAGCAAAAGTATTACAAAACCTTCATGCTGGCAAAGTGTATCAGTCCACCAGTTTATTAGGAATAAAAACTACAGTGCCAACTTCTCTGCATTTTTCAGTCGTTATCGACATTATTTCTTCAGAATTTCCAAGGAAATATGTTTATAGCATGTATCCAGTTGAGTGTTTCTTCCTGCCATGTGCTTGATGCTGTCAAGATAGTGTTACTCATACAAGTGGCCAGTTCATTTTTTTGTTTTGTTTATATGTAAATATTAACAAGTATGTAATTTAGAGTTTTTCAAGCTAAATGGACTCCCATGAAAGACGCCTGCCGATTTTTAGATTTACATTAAAATTGACTGTATGTTATCTGTAAATCATAACAGGCTTAACTAACTTGTATATTACTAACAAAGTTAAATTCATTACACAATGTGTAAAAAATGTGAAAAACTCAATTTGTGTATAATGAAAATAAACAATTGATGAATAAATGAAAAATACTTACACTTGATTACAGAAAATGACAATAGGCTGGCCACAGTACAATGCTAATGAACACCTTCATCCCCACACGCTACTGCAAAATTAGTGTTGATGAAGTAAAACATACAGGAAATACAAACAGAGGATCATGGAGCTTTCCACACAGATTTCACAGTAGGGCTGTTATTGACCTAAGTAAATATCCTTCCTCTGAATTACTTTCCTTTGCTTTGAGTTACATTAAACAAGACTTAAACCCATTGTAACATTAAATACAATGGCACCCTACTGTTAACATGTTCCAATAGTGAAAAGCGTTGTTATTCTACAGCATATTGCATTTCATGTGCAAGGAAATTCTATACACATTTGTAAACTTCTAGCTATTAACTAAATTAATTCTCAAAATAAATCATATTCAAAATGCTTTTTAGAAGTTTACGTAGACAGTACTGTTAGAAGCACTGTGGTACCATTATGGAATATTCATAATATTTATTTTCTTTTCCATCAAATCTGAATCAGATGTCACACATGTGCTTCTGAAGACTACCTTATCGCCTCTGTTGGGGTATGTAGTATTACCCCAGAATGAGAAGGGGTGCTCTCACTAACTGTCTTGTCTCTTTCTGCTGCAGTTCAGAGAAGACACCCTAGGAAACAGACTGACCACACCCCATTGGGTCAGCAAATCCCACCTCTTTTGGCCTGGAGCATATTAAACTGGCTGTCCCCAGAAGGTGGTGTCTCATTTGTGAGTCAGATCTTTCATATTTGCAACAGGAGATACTTTATGTTTTGGCACCTTCATGCACCCATTTATTTCCTTTACGCTCAATACTTTCTTTCTCTTATTTTGCAATTGAAATGATTTTAGAACAAAATTGTATACATGAATGAATTATTTAATTAGTTAAAGTTTAACAATTACATTTCTTTCAGGTTTGTGTCTATAGAAACATCCATCCATCCATTTTCCAACCCGCTGAATCCGAACACAGGGTCACGGGGGTCTGCTGGAGCCAATCCAGGGCACAAGGCAGGAAACAATCCCGGGCAGGGTGCCAACCCACCGCAGGACACACACAAACACATCCACACACCAAGCACACACTAGGGCCAATTTAGAATCACCAACCCACCTAACCTGCATGTCTTTGGATTGTGGGAGGAAACCGGAGCTCCCGGAGGAAACCCATGCAGACACGGGGAGAACATGCAAACTCCACGCAGGGAGGACCCGGGAAGCGAACCCGGGTCCCCAGGTCTCCCAACTGCGAGGCAGCAGCGCTACCCACTGCGCCACCGTGCCGCCCTCTATAGAAACATTCTAATTATATTTTTTCTTGTGTTCAAGAATGCAAATAAAAATAACTAGTCACAGTTAAAACAATTTGTTATGAGTTAAGTTTGCAGACCTACATTAACTATAGAGAATTCTGTCACTTAGGATAGGTGTATTTCAATAAGTCAAAATCATTTCAAAAAGAATAAATACACTGCAAAGCAATGTGATACTACCTTGTACTTCTGACCAGAATCACACATGTAATCGCTTTTTGTGACACTAAAAAAACTTAGACACTAGGTTTGAAAGCCTGCTGTGGCCTTGACCTGTCTTGTTCTCTTTGAATGCCAATACCTTTTAGAGTGTTGGCTAGTTGAAGTGTTCTTTCCTCTGCCCCTGGGAATGAACTCCTCCGTTAGCATTACCACAAGCTCATTCCATTAAAGGGCTTGTTTATTGAACAACAATAAACTTCAAAACTTTATCTTAAGAACCTAAAATAACTGATGATGTTATTTTCTATTTTTACGGTCCACAAGAAACAACAAATATAAACTTGGAACAAAATATAGCTAGCTTCACTGCCGAAAAGATTCAACAATCACCTTCACATTCATGCAAGTGATGAACACAACAGCTGAGTTTCAATTTGCATAATAGTTTGAAAAACTGGTACTAAAATGTGTTTTGTAGGTTATTTTGCAATTAAGAAACACAAAACACACTAAAAACAGTTTTTGGGAATTATTAAAGTTTTTTTTTGGATTGAAAAATAAGGAATTTTGCTCCCTATTGCCCTGTTTCCTATTGCCATGATTATGCACATTACTGTGTTTTCTCCACAAAAAACTGCTTGCCATCCATTGAGTTGACGTCTGCTCTTTCCAGTTTCTTGATTCTGGCAGATGAGCTTAAATGGGTAAATACACTCGAAGCATGAGGAGCTTCAAGTTTCTTTTCTGTCATTTTCAGCACTGTGTTCACCTCGATTGTACCTGTAGAAACACCACAACCCACAGCTAACATCTCAGGCAAATGTCTACACACTACAAGAAATGAGTCCAATGATTTTTTTCTTCACTAGCAACCACTAATGTCTGTGTGGGGCTCTAATTTATTTGTTTTCAATGAAAGTTTCCATCCTCTTTTTCTTACTCCTCCTGATTGAAAGGATGGGCTCTTAGCTAGTCCCATCCTGTCCATGAAGTGTGTTCTGCACTCTGCTAAAATATTTTCTGCTCTGTTTATATGATTTATACCACTATATCATGATTTTCAGTGACTCTTTACAATTTTGATTTTTAGGCTATCCTATAGTTAGTGGACTTAATTAAGGAGTCCCAGACCTGCCACGACCACATGTATTTTGCACTTTGGCTGCCCCCTAAACCCCCTAAACCCGCAGAACTGCATTAATACTTTAAATAGGGGTGACACCATAAGGTTTTGACAGAGGTGGCTGTGTTCTGAAAGAGGCTGAGGTAAAAATAGCTAAGGACAAAAGCCAAAGCTTTCATATCAAAGTTAAACATATTTATATTTAAACTAAATAAAACAAACTTTGCCTGAAAATGTGTAATAATCATGTTTATTTATGCCAGTGCAGCCTAATATTATAACTAGTGTTTGTTTTATTTTTACCTTTGATATTTCCATGGGTGACTTAAGCCCCCTCAGGCTGCACTGTGGCATATCTTCTGGGTTTGAATATATAACATTTATTAAAATTGGACTACTGTAAAGCTACAGACAGAGAGATCTGAAGGAAAGAGAAAGGAGAGCAATTTAAGTTAACATGGTGTAAGCAGGGGAGCTGTCCACCACAAGCTATAAGAAAACCCAGGATCTGTTTAGAAATGTAAGGACTCTAGATTTGTCATTGCACTATTTTCTCTATTTTTAATCATTTATTTTTGCTTTAAGAGGATGCGACTGAATTCTTTCTTGTGTGTTCTGTCAAGATTGTCGGAGGAAAGGATTCACCTTCTGAAAACTAAGAACTGAATAAAAAAATTATTTTGAGAGTAATTTTTTAAAATTAATTTTTTATTTTATTTTCAGTAAGCAATGCATTATAATGCAGTACTCAGTCAAACAAATAATGTCAACATAACAGAACCAACAAATAAAAAACACAATTCAACTCCCATCCAAATGAATGGAATTTTTAAATAGTTTTAGAAAAAATAGTTTTGGATCCCATTTGTATGTTTTTTTGTGTTTGCTCTTGTCCAATTGGTGGCTTCACACTGGGCAGAGGCTTTTTCAATTGTCTGCTTTCTCTTACTGAATAGTAAATGTTCAGTTCGTGTTGAGTTGACCATTTTTCACCAAGAATCCATTTTGTGATTTCAGCATTTTATTACCAGGTTGCTAGGACTGTTGCTGAGGCTGTCTCCCAATACACACACATCTCTTGGTCCTTTTAAACACCACACTTGTAGTTGCTCACTAATTCTTTTACCAGAAGGCAATTCAGAGACCCTGTGCATTGCCTATTTCACATTCCAACCAAGTCACTTTGGATTCTTGGAAATGGCATAACAGTGTGGAGTCTGTGTATTCTTTCAGTCTCTGTGGATTTTCTCTGGACTCACAATGTTTCCTGGCAAATACCAAATACCTGAATGTTTGGTTCATTGGCAATTCTAGTATGGTTCTTTGTTAGTGGGCCCTATGATGGACTACAGCCTTATCCAGGGTTGGGCCATGCCTTGTGCCCAATGCTGCCCCTACATTACCCTGAATGGGTCCAAGCAGGCTATGGTATGTTATTTGGACTTACTGTAAAACCCAGAATTATGTTTACATTAAACTGAAGTTGAGGTATTGATACTGTATACAGCATTTTAACATTGTATATAATTATATATTATTCATTTTTATGAAAAACGGACAATGAACAGGTTGTATACAGCTTGTTTTAATGAACTTTGTTGACCTGCTGCAAACCATATAGGAGTTTATATACATTTAAGGTTATGTCATTTCACTAAGATTTAATATCTATTTCTTTAGGCAGTGAATTTACAATTCACAGATTACTTACTTATGCAACGTTAAAAGCACTGCCAGCTTTCAAATGTCATAATAAAAACATTACCTGTGGTTTATTGGCATCTGGTGGTCTTCAGCAAATACTTCATAGTTGGCCAGGGGATTATTTTCTCACTTTTTCTTCTGTTATTCTTCCTGATTTTTATGGCTACAGATTAAGTCTGAGGTGGTGTGTGTTACCTGTGAAGTCTGGTATCCATGTTCTGTAAATAAAATGACGACAAATTGGCAAAAAATTGATAACTCATGTGATTGTTTACTTACTAAATGTTTATGAAATATACCTAATTGCATTAGTGCATTTAGTGCAAGAAAGAAAAAGAAAAAACATAAATTAAAAAAGTCGTCAACTAAGCCAGCACATAAGGACTTAAAGAGACTGGAAGGCAAATTCCTAATATCTTGTAAAATGTATAATTAAAAGTTAATTCCACCTGTTTCAAAACTCCACTGAGGTCTTGTTAACATTTTTTTTTCTTCCAAATGTATATTTCTTACAAGAAGTAAAACCATAAATATTTTTTCATATTTTACAAGTACATGAAGCAGCACTTCATCTTTTTCCTGTTAACTTTGGAGCTCATAAAAGAGATTCTAATTCTTTAAAATGATGCTATTTCACAATAAATGTTATCCTGCATTTTGCTAAAATATTGTGCTTATTTTTACAGTAATCAATAGAGATATTTTTGTAAAAACTAATGGAAAAAATAAAGGAAAAACTGAAAAGACAGAACAATTATTCTCATACCGATCTTCATTCTTTGTTAAAGTTTATTTATAATAGAATAGAAAGTAATTGGAACATATAAATGTGGTATCTTAAACTATACAAATCATTATATTTTCGGAACAAGTTTAAGTATTCATTTAAGTGATAAATTACATCCATTATGTTGAAGTATAAATTAAATTAACTTCATTGCTTCCTTTCTCTTTCCAATGAACAATACTAAAGTATCTGTTTAACAATTATTACATCACAGCTATCATTTTTCTATTTCCTGAAAGAACTTGACACTAAGTAATGTGAAGACATCCAATCAAAGGAATATCTTACAAACTTTCTGGAGGAGTGATATCAAACAAAGACAGAACCCAATTTATTATGTTGTGTTTGAAACTAAGTAGATAGGTAAGGTATATATTACAGTATACTTGTATATTATGTAAATAGTTACTTTTTAGCCAGTTAAGGAAAAAAATGAGTTAATTTTGGGAGTTGAGATGGATAGATAGATAGATAGATAGATAGATAGATAGATAGATAGATAGATAGATAGATAGATAGATAGATAGATAGATAGATAGATAGATAGATAGATAGATAGATAGATAGTACTTAATTTTTCCCAAGGGGGTATCACTGGGTGGAATCAAGTCAGGGTCACACATCTTCTTCTGTGTTGGTGACTTGCATGGTATGAAACAAATATGTTGTCTTGCTGACATAAGCTGCAATACCTTTCTGTTTTCACTTTAATTTTATTTTTGTACACTATAGAGGAATAAAGCTGATAATATGAAAATCTAGCAAAGGATTATAGACAGAATGCTCAGGGGAAACCACCATAGGTGAGGAACGGTTTAGATGCAGGCAGATGATGCAGTGTTTACATTGAGAAAGCTCATAAAGAAAAAACAGGAAGGCATACATATGGTGTTTAATGATTTTGAGAAGGCTTACATTAGCGTGCCATATTAAGAGGTTTGGAGGTGCATAGGCAAGAAAGAAGTAGCAGAGAAGTATGTGAACATTGTCTAGGATACATAAGAGAGGGAGGACACAGGCAGGGCCACCTTAAAGTATGGGCACTGACCGGGGCCCCCAAGAGCATAGGGCCCCATGATGTTTCTGATGCCTATGTATGTTTCTGTTTTGTGATCAAAACAGGAGACCCAGCACACTACTTTGCCTGGCAGCCAATGATGCTGATAAAATGGCCCTGGACCCAGGTTATAAGCAGTATCAGGGTTACAGACAAGATTCCATACAGTAGGTCTGCACCAGGGATCTTCTTACCCCTTGATCTGGTTATGGATGTGTTGATTCGTGGGATAAAAGACCAAACCCCCACCACGGTGCATGCTGTTTGCTGATGGCTTTCTATTGTGTGGCAATAAAAAAGGAGAAAGTGGAGAAGCTGAGGAAGAATGATGATTGAAGATACATAGGAAGAAGACAGAATATTTGAGGTTCAATTTATAAGGTTTTAATTATGAACAGGATTCAGAAATTATCTTGCAGGTAGAACTATTGAAAAAAACTGTTAGTGTAAATACCTAGTGTCAGCAGTAGCCCGAGATGGAGAACTGGATGCAGAGATAATCCACAGAGTGCATTGTGGATGGAAAAATTAGAAGAAGGTATCAGGAGTATTGTACGATTGAAGAATCAATTGCAAGGTTTAAAGATAAGGCCTTTAAAGCAGTGATAAGACCAGTATTGATAGATGGAGCTGAGACATGAGCAGTAATGGGAACACAGGAGAAGAGGTTCAATGTAACAGAAAGGACAATGTTAAGATGGATGTGTGAAAGTACAAAGAAGGACAGAATGCAAAACAAGATAATGAGATGTACAACAAAAGTAGGAGAGATATCTAACAAAGCACAGGAAAGTAGATTAAAGTGGTATGGACATGCCGTGAGCAGGGACAATGAGTTTGCAGGCAAAAGAGTGATGGTATTGGAAATATAGTGGAAAATAAAGTGGTGGAGGCAGAAGCAGAGGTGGGTGGACAGAGTAAAGGAAGACTTGAAGGAATGGATCTGACTAGGAGGAGGTCCAGGACCAATCTGTATGTAGAAGGATGGTCAAACACATCATTCCCACATAGAAGTGATAAATGAAGAAGATAGAGAAAAAGATGAAGAAACATGACTGAATGATCATACTCCTGACAATGAATTCTCACAATCACATTTTCCAGTGAGACTGCAAAAAGAATAAAAAGCATGACACACACATAATCATATCTAAGCACATAAATCACTGCTATACCTGCCCATATAATCTTGACTTGTGATTGTGCTGTGTGCAGCACAAAGAACCTATTTTAAAAATAAAAGAAAATCACACACCCCTTTTTATAAAATATTGACTGTGACCATCACTTTTTAAAATTTTTCCTTCCAAAACAGCTGCTAGCCATATTTAATTTTTGCTTCTCCGGCACTTTTGAATATGTTTTTCATACTGAAACATGGTGAATTTCTTTAAATTTAGCCATGTAAACTCAGCAAATTTGCACAAATGTTAACACTGCTTTTGAGCTACACTCATGTCCTAAAGTGGTCATCCTTTCTAGAGCAGTCTTTGCTCGGGGTGTATAACCTTTGCTTCATCATTCTGATACAAAGGTGAAATTATTTAAACATCATACTAATATAAAGGAACCTTTCCTCACAACAACACCTCCAAACACCACCACCCACACAGTGAAACACACACACATAGAAACGTTAAACAGATAGAGTAACAAGATACTTGTTGTCCAGTCTTACTGATATATTTGTTACCACCTACAAGGAGGCAAGAAAAAAGGAAACATTAACACAGAGGTTGTGATAAAATAGAGGAAAAATTGAAAAGAAAAAGTTCAGCTATTGCACATCTAACAATAAAGTAGGGTTCTAGCAGTGCTATTACGAGGTATGACTACTCCAAGAAACAATGGGTAGCCCAGTCCTAACCAGGTTTATCATGTTATTCCCCTTATCAATAATTACAGTCCAATTCTTCTGGCTGATAGCTCCTAGAATATTATGTTGTAAAGATATGATTTCCACTGCGTAAATAAAGTGGGATCATTAGTGTTTCAATGGGGACCAAGGGAAAGCAATCTTTATAATCATAAAATTGTATAATCATAAGGGATGCAGCACAGAATTCCAGTAAAAGGAAGAGAGGAAAAAAGGGAATGTTTATAGGAAGAATGGAAGTTTTGATATTTTTAGCCAGTAAAATTAAACCAGGAGACAGGTCCAAAGGGGAAAAGAGTGAGAAAGTTTTGGTTGTAGGTTTCAGTAAACAAAATTAGTCTATGAGGCACTGGCTGGAAGTGAGTTGAGTGGGGAATGCGATTATGAAGAATAATGGGATTTTTGACAGGAAAAAGGTTAATGTATACTGTACATTTGCATTCATAGTCATTATGATTTCAAAGTCAATAAAGGATACAGTTTGTCTAGTTATATATTATATGTAAAGAGGGCCAGTTGGTGGGGATTTGTACACCAAACACAAGGAAATTTTCCTCCCCAGGGAGGAAACAGGAAAGTCTTCAGATAAAAGTGGACTGCCAGAGCAGGAGTGTGTGCCAGCAGCTCCAGCCCCAAGCATTTCAGGTAAAGAATATTAATTAGATCTTAATTCCAATAATCTCCCACTCTAAATCCCTCAATTTCCCCAAAAAAAGAATAGACAATAAAATTGCAAGTCCTTTTCCCAACCCGTCATAGCTACATACAATATTTAGAAAAACACAAACATGATTAGTCCTGCTCTTTCCCTCTCCTGAGATATAACCAACCAAAAGAAAATGGGCCAAAGAAAGAACATGCAGTATCATGAACAGCCACAGAACAACTAGCCACAGTGCTCTTTGTCCCATTCTTCTCTGTGTCTGAATGCAACCACAAAAAATTCAAACAAAGCAAAAAGTAAAGGCTTGTTTCCCTCCCACACTCAACATTATCGCCTTGGGAAATTACAATATAGAGTAGCTGATAAAATGCTGTTAAAACAATGTGAAAAATGTCAGGACTTACAGAGAATGCAGTCTGTTGTGTTTTTGTGGAACGTGGCTAACAGCTAGCATCCCAAATGCTAACGTGGAGCTACCTGGGTTTAGCACAGTTAGAGCAGACAGAGACGCAAATACCTGCGGGAAGCAGAAAGGAGGAGGACATGTAAACTTCTGACATGTTACTTCTAATGTAAACATGTGAATTTCCCCTTGGGATTAATAAAGTATCTATCTATCTATCTATCTATCTATCTATCTATCTATCTATCTATCTATCTATCTATCTATCTATCTATCTATCTATCTATCTATCTATCTATCTATCTATCTATCTATCTATCTATCTATCTATCTATTTATCCTATTCTATTCTATTCTATTCTATTCTATTCTATTCTATTCTATACGTCAAAATCTCCACTTGCTGCAGGGACATCGAACTGTTGGCCGTAAGTCTGCGTCCCTATTACTTGCCCAGAGAGTTTGGACACGTCATTGTTGTTATTGTTTACTGTACATACCTCCTCGTGCTTACGTGGAGATAGCAGGTGACATCATCCACTCCGCTGCTGCTAAACTACAAACACAGCACCCGAGGCACTTGTGCTAATCTCTAGAGATTTTAACCATGTGATGCTGGACAAAACATTACCTGCCTTCTCCCAGTATGTGGATTGTAACACCCGCGGAAATAGGATTATTGACCTACTGTATGCAAACGTTAAGGACGCATACAGCGCCACCCTGCTGTCTGCACTTGGGAAAGCAGATCATAACCTGGTTCTGCTTCAGCCTCACTATAAACCAAGAGTGAGGGAGCTAACTACAACCACACACTCATTCAGGAAGTGCTCCCCTGAGGCAGGGCAGGCTCTGAGAGACTGCTTTGGAACTACGGACTGGGATATCCTGCAGGGGTCACATAGTGAGAACATTGAGGAGGTTGTTGACTGCACTACTGACTACATCAACTTCTGTATGGACATTGTAGTTCCAGTAAGAACGGTACGCTGCTATGCTAACAACAAGCCATGGATTACAAGTGACATCAAGGGACTTTTGAACCAGAAGAAAAGGGCTTTTAAAGGCAGTGATCAGCATGAGCTCAAGCGCGTGCAGAAGGAACTCAGAGTCCAGCTCAGGGTGGTGAAGGAGCAGTACAGGACAAAACTGGAGCAAAAGTTGCAGAATAACAGCATGAAGGAAGTGTGGGATGGGATGACGATCATCACTGGCTGCAGCTTGAAGCGGGGTGCCTCCATCGAGAGAGACAGGGAGAAAGCTAACCTAATGAAAAACTTTTTTTAGCAGATTTGACCACCCTAACCCACTCTCACTCTCACCTCAGAGTACTGCATCCTCCACCCATCCTTCTGCTGATACCAGCATAGGAGAGAGTTTTCCCCCCACCCACAATTACAGCAGCCCAGGTAAGCAGAGAACTGAGGAGACTTCATGCCAGCAAAGCAGTGGGTCCAGATGGAGTATCGCCACGACTGTTGAAGGCCTGTGCGTTGGAGTTGGGGAGTCCTCTACAGCGCATCTTCAACCTGAGCCTAGAACAGGGGAGAGTCCAGAGGCTTTGGAAAACATCTTGCATCACCCCAGTCCCAAAGGTATCACGTCCTAGTGAGCTGAATGACTTCAGGCCTGTCACCCTGACGTCACATGTGATGAAGACCATGGAGCGGCTGCTGCTTCACCACCTGAGGCCACAGGTCTGCCACGCCCTCGACCCTCTGCAGTTCGCATACCAGGAGAAGGTGGGAGCGGAGGATGCCATCATCTATATGCTACACTCTCCCACTTGGACAGAGGCAGTGGTGCAGTAAGAATTATGTTTCTGTACTTCTCTAGCGCCTTCAACACCATTCAACCTCTGCTCCTTGGACAAGCTGATAGAGATGGGAGTAAATTCATACCTGGTGGCATGGATCGTGGACTATCTTAAAGGCAGACCTCAGTATGTGCGTCTCGGGAACTGCAGGTCTGACGTTGTGGTCAGCAGCATAGGAGCGCCGCAGGGGACTGTACTTTCTCCGGTCCTGTTCAGCCTATATATATCGGACTTCCAATACAACTCGGAGTCCTGCCACGTGCAAAAGTTCGCTGACGACACTGCTATCGTGGGCTGCATCAGGAGTGGGCAGGAGGAGGAGTATAGGAACCTAATCAACAACTTTGTTAAATGGTGCAACTCAAACCACCTGCAACTGAACACCAGCAAAACCAAAGAGCTGGTGGTGGTTTTTAGGAGGACCAGGCCCCTCACGGAACCCGTGATTATCAGAGGTGACTGTGTGCAGAGGGTACAGACCTATAAATACCTGGGAGTGCAGCTGGATGATAAACTGGACTGGACTGCCAATACTGATGCTCTGTGCAACAGAGGACAGAGCTGACTATACTTCCTTAGAAGGCTGGCGTCTTTCAACATTTGCAATAAGATGCTGCAGATGTTCTATCAAACGGTTGTGGCGAGTGCCCTCTTCTATGCGGTGGTGTGCTGGGGAGGCAGCATAAAGAAGAGGGACGCCTCACGCTCAGACAAACTGGTGAGGAAGGCAGGCTCTATTGTAGGCACAGAGCTGGACAGTTTGACATCTGTGGCGTAACAACGGGCGCTGAGCAGGCTCCTGTCAATCATGGAGAATCCACTGCATCCACTGAACAGTATCATCTCCAGACAGAGGAGCAGCTTCGGCGACAGACTGCTGTAACTGTCCTGCTTCACTGACAGACTGAGGAGGTCGTTCCTTCTCCACACTATGCAACTCTTCAATTCCACCGGGGGTGTGTGTTTTTAAACGGTAACATTTACAATGTTATTGACTGTTATGCCTGCCTCGCACTTTCCACCTTGCACTTTTTAACTTGCACTGTGTTTTTATCACTCTTTAATTAATATTGTTAATATTGTCTTTATCAGTATGGTGCTGCTGGAGTATGTGAATTTCCCCTTGGGGATTAATAATCATTGTTATGATGGTGCCACAGTTACTATAGTGCAGTCACAGAGGTCAAGACACTGACACTATGTGACAGGTTAAAATGTCCCTTTTTAACACACTTCCTTATCCAAGATTGGGGATATACTATGACAAAAAGTGTAAAAAAGTTTGTTCTATTCAAGAACCTTTTGTCTTAGACCTTTGCATGACTTTTCAAGTAAGATTTTTGATTCGCTTTTTGGTTTTATCACCAGGTTTTTTCAATCTTCTGGTTTCCTTTTTACCATGTCTCTTCTTCTGATCTGTTACAAAAATACCTTCTAACTATTCTTAATAGCATAACAGCATTAATGTAGAACAGCACCCCACCTGGCACTTACAAGCTAGTTCATTGCAGCAGAGTAGTTGGACTGCCTGTAATCACCCACAACTCTGCCAGCAATGATGTCATAGCCATTGAGATATATAGAGAAGCTTTCTTTAACCTTAAATTATAAATTAAAAAAAAAGAAATAATAATAATAATGGATAGGAAAGAGTAACTTTACTATGTTCTAATTTGTCTAACAGTTCTAAAATAATAGTTTTTATCCTAGGAGCTATTAAGCACCAAATAATCAGGACACCGAAAGAAGCCCAGGCTATCAAATGACAAATTAGATTTTTTTAGCCTGCCTAAAAACAATTTGTCTATAAAGTCTATTAAAATATTTGAATATATTAGGTCTTGGGCAGGATTATCTTCTCCACTCATCTCTACACCCATAGCAGCAAAGCAGAGCGACAAGGCAAGCGCAGGAGCAGATTTAAACTTTTATTCATTCATTTTACTTTCTTAATATACCAAAAGCAAAAGCAAAGCAAATGAGTATGAAAAATCACACCATACAACCTGAACGTCTTAGTAGTTTTTACAGATAATGTGTGTCGATATGAAGTATTACTCACAGCATCGATCTTCTGGTCCTCTTTTTCCCCTCATCCTGCTTTCACTTGAAGCTGTTAACTTTTTAAACTTTTTCAGGGCTAAGGTGAACACCTTTAACCTTTCTCTGTCCCATGATATTTTGACAGATGTGTTCACAAATTAAATGCATCCAGTAGCTTGAGGGCCTCCGATTTACCACCTGTAGCTAAAACAGAATCTGCCCAGAAGCAGCAAAAAAAGAAGACTCTTTGTATTAACATTTGCTGTTTTGTGTGGTTTAAGAAAACTGCTATTACAGAGATAAAAAGTTCAAGTAAAAAAAATAAAAAAACAACTTAGTCTTATAATTCTTATAATGAATTTATCATCTTTAATACTTTAAACACTTACAGTATGCAATATATTACTGATGATAAAATGCTTATATCCCCCATCTCCGGTCCTCAGTCTGTTGCTGTTTGTTTTTCAGCATTTCCAAATTATTCAACTTCCTTGTCTTTAACTTCTCTCAAATCATACTGTATTAAATGCCTGTAAGCAGATTTGCAAATACCCCCAAGCTCTTCACCAACTATTTGCTTCATATTGCATAGCAGCAGCTCTACATGCTCCAATGTTCCCATGTCCCTACAAGGCAATTTGAGGATATCAAAATGAGACCTTTTTTAATTCATTGCGCACTGTCACATCCCAAAAGGTAAAAGGTGAATTTGAAACGGTTGTTGTGTGTATGTGTGGAGTGGCATTTTCAGTTTGTACCTTTCCCTAGTTCTGTTAATAGTTGAATGACTGGATTCGTAATGCCAGCCAATGGTTCAGGTGGAAAGGAGCAACTGGCTCGGAAGGCCAGATAAACTGTAAGGAGAGGAGCTGACCATACTTAAAAATCCGTGGTAGGAAAAAGGGGGAGAAGTAGGGAAGACAGCACCAGATCAGAAGGAAAAGTCAGACTTAAAAGAGGGAAAGCTACACTACCTGCTGAAGGAAGTTAGGTGAACCCAGGTTCATTGCGAGAAAAATCATTTTTCTTTTCTTCTGTGTGTGGTGAATTCAGGAGAGAACTTGATGTGCCAGCGTAAGGGACAATGTCTGATAGGAGTATCCCAGGACTTGAGGTATGGCTTGGCGCACCCTTCACAATAGCAGACAGCAAAGGATCATTAATAGCAGCGTATATTTAAAGGACTCTTCTTTTCATTAATTCTTTTCTTACAATTGTTATTTGTGTATTAGTGGTTCATTTTGTTGAGTGTTTTCTTTCATGATTTGTGTAGTAGGGGAGCAATGCAGCACGGTAATTATGTAAACTTGGAGGGCTGTTTGTTTTGTACATTTTCTTATTTACAG
Source organism: Erpetoichthys calabaricus (assembly GCF_900747795.2). NCBI lineage: Eukaryota > Metazoa > Chordata > Cladistia > Polypteriformes > Polypteridae > Erpetoichthys > Erpetoichthys calabaricus. Next base: position 151,542,041 of record NC_041396.2, read on the forward strand.
TATAGTAGCATTTATCAATTTAGCTTAACATTTGCTTCCATTGGTGTGCTTCTATACTTGTTTGTTTGCTTATTCCCTGGCTCATTTCTTTATTTTGTTTCTCTTTACTGCTGCTCTAGATCGGCAGTGCATATTGTAATTGTGACGGCCTTGGAGAGTGGTATAAATTTAACTGTAGATAGATAGATAGATAGATAGATAGATAGATAGATAGATAGATAGATAGATAGATAGATAGATAGATAGATAGATAGATAGATAGATAGATAGATAGATAGATACTTTATTAATCCCGATGGGAAATTCACATATACAGAATGTATTATTTAATGTAGAAAAATGGCAAAAAGCAAGCGGCTTCATGGCACAAACTCAACATATACTCATCTTTTGGGGACTTTCTCATGGTTCTCCTTTTTCATTTTGTAGTCTGCCATCTCTGCCCTGCCAGAAAGATATAACAAGTGGATTTCACAATGGCTAATGTCATGTATGTAGATTAAATGTACAGAAACACTAATTCTAAGATGTGGTTATTTAAACAATTGCATATCAGCAAAAAACTTGTGGCTAATCAACATCCATGTCTCTGAGTTTGAAGTAAAATATGGAATGAAAAAATATATAACCATGTATTCTACAGTACAATTTCTAATATTTAAATAACTTTTTGAACCTTGGTGAACTGCCTTCTGGGACACTACTGAGTCAGGATATTCAGACTCTAACAGATTTACTGATTTAGCTCTGTAATGCAGTTTGGATTCACAAACCAAATGAAAACCCAAAGCTGCAGTGTGAAATATGCTGTTATCGGATATGTGTGAGAATTGGTGAGCCAGAAACATGACTTGCCAAAAGGCACACATTTATAACAAATGCAACTGAAAGACAGATAGGAACTCTCTTTGTTATAAATAGCACTTATGCAATTAAATCCTGCTGAAACATATAAGAGAAGTCAAATTTTGAAGAGATTAGGAAGCTAAAATGTTATTTAAAATGTTGTACTGAAGAAAGTTAAGTGAAAGAAAGATTGCATTTAAATAAAAATAGAAGTAGGAAATTTTGACTTTTGTACCTAACAAAACACATAAACAGTCCAATTTATTAAAATAATTTAACAAATATTACACAAAAATAGAGTTTTTTAATCATACCTTTCAATTTTATACACATTTAGAAATCTCCAATTTTTCTCTATGAACATTATTTTCAAAAAGCTTTAACATTTACAGTGGAAAAATTCAAGGAAACTCTAAATATATCAGTTTTGTTAAAGAGAGATTGTATACTAATTAATTATTATATACCACCTCTCTTGAGGGTGGCACGGTGGCGCAGTGGTAGTGCTGCTGCCTCGCAGTTAGGAGACCTGGATTTGCTTCCCGGGTCCTCTCTGCGTGGAGTTTGCATGTTCTCCCCGTGTTTGCGTGGGTTTCCTCTGGGTGCTCCGTTTTCCTCCCACAGTCCAAAGATATGCAGGTTAGGTGCATTGGCAATCCTAAATTGTCCCTAGTATGTGCTTGGTGTGTGTGCATGTGTGTGTTCCCTGCGGTGGGCTGGCGCCCTGCCTGGGATTTGTTCCTGCCTTGCGCCCTGTGCTGGCTGGGATTGGCTCCAGCAGACCCCCATGACCCTGTGTTAGGATATAGCGGGTTGAACGATGACTGACTGACTGACATCTCTTTTGGTGCACACTGTCTGAAGGATTACAGTTTGGCATTGTATCTTGTAACTGAAGCTTATTTTCATAGGTTTGTTTTTCTTCGACCTTCTTAAAGGTATAAGCTTGCATCTTTCTACATTTCTCCCCTACTTAAGCTTCACCATTTCTACAGCGAGAAGGTCAGCTTTGGATCACATACTGCTTATTAAGCCAAATCATTTAACCATGGCTCAGGTTTAGGCTTTGAGCATTTGACTTTAAACGGAGCAACAGAGTCTAAAATGTTAGAACAAGTCTCATTAAACAAAGTGACTAGACTATCAGTGCTCAGCTGAGGTGGGAGGAAGTGCACAACATCCATAAATTCATCTGCCATAATTCAGTGTAATTCCTTCCAGAAATTCAGAGAACTCGTGCATAAAATCCTTATTAAATTTTGGAGGCTGATACACCACTGCACACAACACAAGACAAGGACAGTCCATTTCAAAGAGCTGAAATTCAAAGTTAGAGTAACTGTCAGTTTTCAATTGGCGACAGTAATAATGTTTTTTAATTATTGTTTTTACAGTCAAGGTTACACACATATACATATAAATGTGAAAGATACCAATAAAGGTACTCTTTAGATCAGATAAAATGCTCCACAAGATATGCAGAAACAAGATTTACATTCTCAAGTAATTAGTTAAAGAAAATGCCTATTAGTTAACAACATTTCCATTTGAAAAATCACCTAGATCAGGTATTTGTATATTACAGTGCTTTAAACTGCTTACACAGAAATTCTTTATATGTTACACGATTTCGGAAACCTGTCACTTAGAGCAAAATCACACACCAAATATGGAAAACTAAAACCTAATTCCTGGCCTTTCACTTAGCTTTCAATTTCATAAATTACTTTTTTCAAAAACATCACACACATTTCTCTAACTAAAACACAGAAATGCAACAGGAAGTAACTTGCTTGCCTTTTCCAGGCAAAACCAATAAAAACTTATTCATCAATGTCTTACATGCAGTCCTCACATGTGTAAACATCCATCCATCCATCCATTATCCAACCCGCTATATCCTAACTACAGGGTCACGGGGGTCTGCTGGAGCCAATCCCAGCCAACACAGGGCACAAGGCAGGAAACAAACCCTAGGCAGGGCGCCAACCCACCACAGCATGTGTAAACACTTATTTCTTAATTGATAAATAACAAATCACTGCTTTAATATAGTCCTATGAACAGGCCAAAGGTTAGAACACCTGTTCAGAGCAATAGATGTGAACATTTCAGGGAGAGCAAGCGAGTTGAAGTGGGAATAGGAGGGAGAGGTAGGGAATGAGGATGAAAACAGTTCAAGAATTTGTAATAAAACTGAAGAAATTTACAAAGTCAATACTACTTACAGTTTTTTTTTCAAAATGCTTTCACGCAAAAAGTGGAACCTGAGACACAATTACAGAAACAATCACCTCATGTACCAAATCACATTACCAAGACTGCAAAACAATATGCTAATTTTCTGATTAGCACTCAGTTATAAAATTCAAATCATACATTTTACAAAACATTACACACAGTTCTTTACATTATACCCACTTTACAAAATGGAACCATGTTGTGTGTTGATTAGAAAACACAGGCAATCAAAATGCAACACTCATTGGTTAACTGACCACACCTGATTCTCAAGTGTGGAAACACTCACAGCTTATTTCTCAACTTAGATAGCAGATCATGAGCAATAGGTTTGTTCTCTTGGTTTGGACAACATTGGAGTCACATATTGCTCAGAGAGGAAGAGGTGTGAGGGTAAGAGGAGGATGTGGACAAGGAAGAAGACTAAGAGGGTCCGTAACTAATGAAATATGTGCCACCCTGGTTGATCATGTGATCAACCATGGTTTGAGTGTGAGGTAGGCTGAGTAAAGAGTCCAGCCAAACCTTAGTTGCTTCTTGGTAGCTGGTGTCATCCGAACATTCAGAAATGAGAACAGATTAGTAACCTACAGACTTCATGATACTATGATACATTTTTACATCACTACATACAGTAAAGGTACTACATCTATGGTAGATCTACAGTATAATCTATATTGTCTAAGCATAAAAATTACAATAAATGTACAACAATTCATTTCACGCTGCAAAACACCTTACACCCTAAGCATTCAGATTATGGTTATTTAGAATTGAAAGATGGCCTCTTGCTGGTAGAAGAAACTGGCTGTTTACCCCACAGCAGGAGGAGCATACTGTGAATATGGTCTTGGGAAACAATAGCATTCAATTCCCTCAGACACTACCACCTTCAGTAATATCAAACGAGTTAACATTGTCCTTTCTCTTTCAGAAATCAGAATGAAACAGATCAACAGAGTGCCATTTGACAGGAACTCTGGCAGAGTAAAAGAACTATGTTATGAATTTGTGCAGGTCAGTCTTTCCTAGCTTTTTTGTCATTGTTGTTATAGTTACTGTATACAGTAACAGTGCATTGTTACACCATATAGTATTGAGTGCTCCACATCTGTTCAGAGTATTCTGTAATGCTCTTGCCTTGTCTATTTCAGAGAATCATGGAGCTTGATGTTGTTAGAGTGTGTCACAAGTACATTTATGTTGACGAGATTGGCTTCAACCTGAACAGAACAAGGAACAGGGAAAGAAATATCATAGGGAAACATGCCATTATCAATGATCCAGGACAGCGAGGGGGCAATTTTACTATGTATGCTGCCATGGGACAAAATGGGGTTTTACATCACCAAGCCATTATTGGGCCATACAATACTGACCACATCATAGCATTTCTCGACACCCTACACAACCTCCTGATTCCTGATGATCATCAGAAGGGACCAACACAGTCCAGGGGCCTCATGCATAATGCCATGAGTAGAATTCACACTAAAACAAGGTGTACGGACAAAAGCGGAAATGTGCATACGCTCAAAAAAATCCAGATGCATAAATCTGTGTGTACGCCAACTTCCACGTCCTTCTGCTACATAAATCCCAGTCTGCATGAAATGTAATGCTTGTGCACGCGCCTGTTGCAACTCCCAGACTCCTCACAGAATTATGCCTCTTTAAATATGCAAATCAATATAAATAGCCCCTTATGTTTTGTGTTCTGTGAAAAGACAATGGCAAAAGCACAGGGAAAAAAGAAGAATTTCAGCGAATACCAAGTGGAGGCAAGGAAAAATGTACTATTTATTGATTTAAGCAGTAATATAAACAACAAAAGGAAGTTGATCAAGTAACAGAGTGGCAGAGAAACTCAAATGTTCAAGTCCAGAAAGTTGCAAAGTGCCCAAAATAAGTAAGAAGTGGTCAGATATCAAAGTTGCAGTGAAAAGACAAGTCGTAGCCCACCATCTGAGTGTCATATGGAAGTGTATTAGGGTACAGAGAAAAGAAAAACAAAATAGGGACACAGTTGAAAAAAATGTCTAAATGTCAACTTTAATCTTGAAATTTCCACTTTAATTACGTAGTTTTTTTTGTCATTAAAGTAGAATGTCATAAACTTCATCTTAAAATCGTTTAATTTACTAGTTTCTCAAATCCCATTGTAACTAAAGTAGCACATTAAATACTTTGTATTGTATGTGTTCTTCTATGTGCTCTATGTGCTTCTTAAATGGGCTTTCTCTTCCGCCGACAGGACATAGAATACATTACATTCATGATATTACAGCTCTCTGAACAATTTAAATATTAAGATGTACAGTATACTTGATATCATTTTCATAATCATAGGAATTAAAGCATGTATTAAACATGGGGCACAGTATTAGCGATGAGCTGGCGCCCTGTCCAGAGATTGTTCCTGCCTCCTGCAAGATGCTTGCTGCACCGTGCGCAACCTTCGATGAAATAATTTACTGCAGCAGTACTGTCTCTCTCAAACATAATAACCTCCAGTTCCTGTCCTTCCTTTTCTTTCTCCAAGTAACCAATCGCCACACGATCAGCTCTGTAATACTGTAGATGTCAAGCCATCTGTAAGCTTAGAACGCCGATTCTTCAAAACTTTTATGAAACATTGAACATTGAAATATCTTCGTGGCACATGTTTAATTATTCCATCCATCTATCCATCCAGGGTCGCGCCAATCCCAGCAAGCATACACCACGAGGCAGGAACAATCCCTGAATGGGCCCCAGCTTGTCGCTGCTGCTGTCCACCGTCCTCACATGTTTAATTATTAACAATATACATTATTTTAATGAAGTTTAAAACTTATCTATATAATGTAATAAACATGCTTTACTGCATTTCATCTTAAAAATGATATCAAGAGCTCCAAGAAGACAGTGCTTGGAAATCTAAATCGACTTAGAAGCCAGTCATCTTCATATGTAAAGATGCGCTTTATAAAGTGACTCAGGTTGTGTTTACAGTGAGGTGATTGTACTTATAAGTACAAACAGTTCTACCAGGAACAATGGACTGATTGAGTGTATTTAGAACACTTTGGATGAAACTGTTTCTGAACCGCGTGGTCCCTACAGGAAAGGCTCTGAAGTGTTTGCTGTACTGTATGGTAGAGGATCAAATAGACTGTCTGCCTGGCTGAGACAGCGTGTGCTAGATGCTGTATCCCGACAATCCGATCAGCTGCTGTGATTCCATACTCCGATACAGTGGGATAAATACTCAGCGGTGCACTGAGTGTAACAACGCTAAAGCAGCTATAGTATTTGGAATAGTGTGGCCATTCTGTGCACCATTATATGGTTACAGGTTGATTACAATTAGATGCCTTAAACTAATAAACGATATGCGGTTAGTTTCAGTGCATTTGATAAAGCTATGTCAGAGATATGAATCTAAAAAATAAAGAGAAACCACACAGGAACAGTAGCACTGCTTTGACGCTAGGTGCTGCCAGTTTACAAAACCGAGCAGAACACTTGCGTATGGCAGGGATTGAGCTGGCGTGAAAATGTGTGTGGCTTTACGCCAAGTTTAATTTTTATACATCGCAATGTGAACATGGAAATGGGCGTACACAAAATTTTTGTGTGTACGCACCGTTTATACCTGAGGCCCCAGGTTTGTCATCATCTGTGATAATGTGAATTTCTGTTATGGTCGAAAATTGGTTTACCAACCATCCACAAATACAGTATATACTGTATAATATTATATTATATTCCATTTTGAATATTGCATCACTATTTGGCCTAACAATAGCAAACAGAGTTTAGATAAGTACTATGATCTATGGATATACAACATGGTAAAATGCTGCAGCTATAATCTGGCATGGCATGTTTGCATTTCTAATGAAACAGTAATGTTAAATTACTTTAGTTTTTTACTTTAGATCTCCTATGTCTCTTTGTTATCAGTTTTCTTAATGGCTGTCCTTTTCACCTCCTTTTTACGGGATGTAACACATGTTTACTTCAAATGCATATTTTACAATTCATATTTTCATTAACATAGCTACCAATACTTTCAAGATTACATTGACTACAGCACTATAATTGCAAATGAGCAACAGAGAGCACACACAGTACCTGTGACAACGTATCATTAATTTTTCTACTAGTCCATTGATGTCTGCGAATGCTGATTTTACAGAAAGGTTTTCCTCTTGCAAAAGGTTATGTTAATTTTTAACATGTACTATATGCTCTCTGTACACATAACACACTTTTATATGTTTAATATGGGTCTTTTTAGAAATTTTTCGGCTTTAGATAGTTTAGCATAATCAGAAATTTGCTCGCTATCAGACCACTGCTCTTTGCAATTCAAAATCATCGCCACTAGTTTGAGTGCTGCCTTCCTGGGGCATTGGATGAATTTAGAGATGTGACACTCAATGAGGTGTATAATTGTACCCATACAGTTTTAAGCAAAATTCACCAATGGTTATATCCAGATGTATATAATATACATTTGGCTCTGCAAGACTAGCTGGTGTCACATCAAATGATACACAATCACTTGCTAGGTGGCTGAGAGGCAAACATTTATTGCTGGAGTGTGAGGGTCTTATGATAATGAAAAATGCTTTTTCAGGCAACTCTTTTTATAAATGTCCTTATAGGATGTTAGCTTAGCTACAATAATGAAAAGAATCATTTTAATCACCTGCTGCAGAGCCTTGGAATTTACCACGATGCATTTACCATCCCAGCTTGTGACAAAGCTAGTCAGTACTGTGTCCACTGTTTCTGTAGTTATCAGTGAGGATCTGGAATGACAGATTGCCCATTAAAAATGTACAAGCTCTTTTGGCTTTTTTTAACATTCCTTCATTACTGGAGAATAGAGACAATAAAAGTGAACACAATGCATTTAAAATCTCTTCCACAGTTTTTCCCCTTTATAATCTAACGGTTTCATATTAACTGAGGAGCAGCTTACTATTTGGTCTACCCTCTGGCCTCACTTGTGGCCATGTTTACTTCAACTCTGCATGAGCTCATTTTGTTTATGATGTTGTTTGTTTCATCTTAGTACACCAGCCGACAGCTTTCTGGCCACTTGGTTGTTGGAATACAGCTTGTACTGTCAAGGTGCAGATCATGTAAACTGAAGGATATATTTTATATTGAACTCCGATAGTGTCTTACAGTCATAACAAATGTATGTACCAACATTCTGGTCAAACCATCAATGGGAAAGGTAAACTGCAACATCATACACCTTTAGTTACCTGAGCTGTATGCACATGCGCAGCCACCTAGGAATTTTGTTATAAAATTCAATAGTCAAAGGAAGCCACCCTATTATTTACAACATACCCTTTATAAAATCTTTGTCAGCATTCAGATATAATCAATTTCTGACATTTTTTCTAGCTTGTGAGAAATACTCTCTGACTGCTGGAAAGAATATGTGGCATCAAAGTAACAAATTCATTTGTAGAAGGTTCAATCAACAAGGTCTTAATATCATAACATCTGGTATCTTTGCGAGCAGTTGACTTGAACTTCCATAGCTAGCAATTCTGAAATTAAAATTTTGGATTGACAGTTAAATGTTTAGCATCAGCAGTTGTGCTTCTGAGTACTAGAGGGTATAAAACATATTCAAACCATAGTCTGATTGTAACCTCCTAACTTAGTTGTCAAATAGGTGCTTCAGCTCATTTAACCATTTACTGGCTCCAGGGTTAGCAGAAGGACCTGAATTTGAATCAGAAATAACTAAATAGTTTAGCCCAGTTTTCTGTTTTTAGTTAAGTTGTTAGAGTTTAATCACAGTCCTCAAATTTGCACATTTTCTCAGTAACTTCAAACTAAATAAACAGTTCTGTGCTGAAATATTCATCAGGATGATCAGCTGCCTTTGTATGCCTCATCCAAAATGCTTAGTACTTCTGTCATAAACTACACACATCATATCTTTAATTTTAAAGGTCACTCTGATAATATACTGTTTTTTAGTGCAAATTGGAATCCAAATTATTTGATTGCTTCCCATTCACTACTGTGAATATGAAGTTTAATTGTAACCACATGAGTAGTCAGTGTGTATTAATATATATATATATATATATATATATATATATATATATATATATATATATATATATATTATATATAGTGACAGGCAGGGCATTCTGGGAGATGGAGCTTGGTGCAGCTGTGATGGGATCCGTTGGGGCCACCAGGGAGAACTGCAGAGCCTTACCTTGAACTTCCATCATATCTGGGAGTGATTCTAGGTAACAATAATGTGCCACATACCACTCCCAGGAGCAACATAAAAGGGGCCACCTCACTCCATTCAAGGACCCAGGGTCGGGAGGCGGAGGACAAAACTTGCCGGGGGAGGAATGGAGGCAGAGAAAGAGAGAAGAAAACGAGAGAAGAAAAGGACTGTGCTTTGGTGTTTTGCTTATTTGTATTGTGCTGCAGTAGGGAGTGAGGAAAAGTCCTTCTCCACAGAAATAAAGTGTGTTGTGTGCTGCACTTGTGTTTCTGCCTGTCTGTGTCAGGGTTGGTTTCCACAATTTATATAGTCAGACATGTGAGCTTGAGGAGTTTTCATTGATTTTAGGAAAAGAACATCATTGGTAACACATGTTCTATTCCCATCCTTTCAATGTTGCCTTCCATTCCTACCAGTATAGAAGTCAGCACCCAATGGGAAGTTGCTGTTCATTTTTTGGACCTACTTCTTTGTCGGACAGTGCTCCACCACCGTAATGCTTCTCTTTATGCTTGGCTATTGTGGCCATATTCCTCATTGCACATTCTTCCTTTTTCTTTTGACCTTTTGAAACTTATTTTAAATTCAGCATACTCTGGATACCAAACCTCATTCTGACCGTATCTTATTATTTTACTATATATATTGTGCAAGATTCAGACCTGGACACAAACAGGCAGATACAGAATGTCTCAAATCATACACGTTTATTTAAAACCCCTTTCCCAACACCACAAACAGTGCAGTAATCACCACTAAAACAGTCCTTTAGAAATCCTTCTCTCTTTTCAGCCACCTCCAACTCCTCTCTTCCAAGCTCTGTCCACTTCCACCCGACTCCAGCTGTCAAATGGAGTGAGGCAGCCTATTTTATACAGCACCCGAAAGTGCTTCAGGTGCTCCCTAATTAACATCCAGCAGCACTTCCAGGCTTGACGGAACTGCTATGCACCACAGTTCCGGAGCTGTCCAGGCACCCCCTGGTGATGGCCACGTCCCTCCATAGGGTTGAGCTCCCAAGCTCTGTGGTCCCCATGTAATCCAGGGAGGATGCCTTGTGGTCCAGGGAAGATGCTGCCCTTTTCCCGGTCTTTCCCTTCTTCCGGCATCCCAGTGGGGCAAGGTCCCTGGACATCTGTCACACTATATATATATATATATATATATATATATATATATATATATATATATATATATATATATATATATATATATATATAGTGGCGGATAGCTGGGTCCCATGCCCGGCAGGGACGCCCCCTCTGCATCTGTTCTGGGGGAGCAACCATGGTCAGCTCAATACCTCACCTGGGACGCTTGGTGGCAGCCTCCCTGGCGGACAGTGATCCCCCAACCTCTCGCATGGCTCCATGGGAGATGGAGTCCTCCACAGCCTGGTTGGGGGCTCAGATGGCCGCTAGGGGGAGCTGCATGGAGTCATCAGCCCATCTGGACGTATCTTCAGCCCCACCCGGAAGGGCAATTAGGACCAGGTGGTCAAGCACCTGGAATGCTTCCGGGTGGGATATAAAAAGGGCCAGCCACCACCACTCGAGGAGCCAGAGTTGGGAGGAAGAGGAGGAGGAGTGGTGGTAAAAGGGAGAAACTGTTTGTGTTGTGTTGTAGAAGTGCTTTAGGACTGTGTATTGCCTGTGGGTCACAGGGAAGACATGTGCCCACAGGTGAAGAAAAATAAAAAGTCTGTATTAGTTTATACGTGCCTCTGTGTCCATCTGTGTCGGGTCGGGCGCCTATATAGCGCCTTTGTTACAATTTATATTTATATAATCTTGTGTGTCTGTTGCAATTTAAAAAAAAAACAACTTTTAAAACAGTTTTCAAAACGCAACCTCAAATAACAGCTAGTACTGTTGCCTGACTGCTCCAGAGGCCTGGATTTGTTTTCACGTCTAGACACTATCTGTGTGTAGTTTGCAAGCATGGGCTTTCTCTGATCACTATGGTATCCTTTCATATTCCAAATTACACACATTCTAATTAGTCAAGTATGAGTGAGAGTAAAAGTGTTTGAAAGTAAGCCAAGTCATGGACTGGCATTCTGTCAAGGGTTGGTTACTGTCTTGTGCCACTAGATGCTGCTTGAATAGCCTCTAGCTACTTGTGAACATGTACTCTTTGATCCACCCATTTCCTAAACCATCTGCAGGATATATACACAGCTCAATGGCATACAGTACAATTCATAAATAAGTACCAAGCAACACACCATATTCATTTTTAAGAATTTTCATAGAAACGTAAAAATTGTAAAGGAGAAACTGACAGATATAAGTGTCAGATGTTTATAATGAGGAAGTATGTCCAAAATAAATTCCATACTCTTAAATGTTGTTCTCAGGTTAGGAACTTCTAATTTTGCTGAAGCCTATGGAAAACTGCAATTTATAAAATACACAGTGAATTACTACCCTCCTCTGCTGTTTTATTACTAATATAAAATTTATATTGGTCCAGCTGGCTGCTTTGCAGTTGAACTGTAACAACAAGAAACATTTTTATCATCCACAAATGGCTCTTCGTAACATTCTAATAGTAAATGTTTACTTTATTTAATCAGTTAATCATTTAAACTTGTTAAGCATTACATTCAAGCTGTGTGCCCAATGCATCCACAGTGCACTGCATGAATTAATCATTTGAGGCTTAATATATACACCTTGTGTTATTTCATTATCTGAGAAAAAGTAATATTGTTTTCTTTCATATTCTGTTTAACTTTCACTAATACTATATTGAGTTCAGTTATTAAAACTAAAAGAAAGTGAAACAAAAGCGTGAACAACGTAATGCACCAGAGTAATTCAACAATAAAAAATGTGCTATACTGTCTTTTGCAATAAAACCTAAACCTATATTGTTAGTTTGCTTGAAAATACTTTAAGTGGTACAAATTACTTTTTTTAATATATCTTTTTTGATTTTAAAATATTTCAAATGCATTTTAATTTCCATTGAATAATGGGTAAACAAAATCAAATCTTGTTTAATCTTTATGCTATGTTTTATGTTAGCATATGCCTTTCTAATGAGTCGCTATGATATCATGCAATTTCCTCCTACAGATTCCCCAAGGTAATGTTTCTAGAAATTTAGCTTAGAGTTAAATCCTTATAAGGTAGATGTGATACAGCATTTTAATAAAACATTATTTAAAACTTTTGGATCCCTTGTTAAACTGAAACCAGGTCAAACCTGCAAGGATTGCTCTCTAGCACTGAAAATTAAGTTATGTAGCTATAAAACTTATGTATATTGTTTAAGGGCCCCAAGTGTTTGTAGACCATTTTGGGAAGAATGCACAAAAAATAGCTGAGGGGTTGGGTCCGCATAGTTTTACTGCTGCATAACCACATTGTTAACATTTCATTTTGCCAATTTCCTTTTCTCAGGCACATTTAGTATTAAGTATGTTACAAGTTTTTAACTGTTTAAGCATTTCAGTATTATATTAACCTAAAAACAGTGCTAAAAGCATTTGCTTTTCAAGCAAAGCAGAATACTGAACTGAAAGTGCTTTAGTTGACTAAGTAAAACAAAAGCAAAGATTTCAACTTTATTTTTTTCAATTAATATTTTGAAAGAAAGTTGGATGAGTTTACATACATCTTTCTTTGGTGAAAAAATCTGATTGAAAATTCACTTAGAGAACAATGTTTTTCAAAAATTATGGAAAGTTTATGCTTACAATGAAATGAAATTAGCTGGGATTTGACACTCACAAAAATAAATAAGATAAATATAAAAGTAATACCATTTCTGGTTCTTAAAAGACCCTTCCACATGAGAGATCTAGAAAGAACCTTTATTTATTTATATAATTAGATCCATTAAAGGTAAAATAAATAGCCATGAACAGATGGTAACAAATTTGTGAAATAACAATGGCTCATGATTTTAAAAGGACTCACTGCATACAACAGGGGTACTCAATCACGGTCCTGGAGGTCCACAGTGGCTGCAGGTTTTTGCTCCAACCCAATTGCTTAATAAGAAGCACTTACTGCTCAAGTAACACTTCTGCTTCACTTTAGTTGTCTCGCTCGTTCAGATTTTGAACCCTTATTGCTTATTTTAGTCTTAAACAGCTGTAGTCTTGGTTTTTATTTGCTCCTTATTAGCAGTAACATGCAAATAACAAAAGAGACCAGCATTTCTCCATTTAGCTTGTTACCATTTACACCTCTGTATTTATCGTGCACTAATTGGTTTAATTAAATATTTGGAAGGAAAGTGAAGAGAAAAAAGTGAAGGACTAAGAATCACTCATCCATTTTAGCGTTCAGATCATTCAGATGATATCCTTAGAAAGAGGAATAAAATCCAGGATATGAGAATGACCTGACATAGCAGAGTAAAAGCACTAACGAGCCATGAAATTAAATTATTGGCAAGAATTGCTTTCTAATTAAGCAACCAGGTTAGAACAAAAACCTGCAGCCACTGCGGACCTCCAGGACCGTGACTGAGTACCCCTGATACAATAACACAGGCCAAGTTCAGGTTTTATTCAGGTAGTGTCCTACTAGGTACCTACCATACATTCAAGACTTTTTCTACTTAATAGGAAGTTTGTAAAAGCACAAAGAACCAACTTCATATGCAAAGAACCCTTCACAGAATGAAATGGTCCTATGAAGAAACACACAACTCAGTAAAGAACAATAAAGTGCTGTTAAAGAACCATTATTTTTAAGAGTTTAGAGTGCACAAAACAATAAAATTAAAATATTAATAGAATAATTGAGAGAACCTACAAAAACATTTAAAACCAGACACAAATGGTTTTAACATATTTATCATATAGTTACACTGGAATTTAAAAGTTTCAACAATATTAAAAAATGACATTTTGACACATTTTCTCTTCACATAATTTTGACTTCTACACAATAGTTTAATCTTTTTGAAAAATCTCTTTAATGACATAAATTGTTACCTTGTAAGATGCATTTGCATAAATTGCAAAAAGCTCCTACTGTCATTGTCATGCCTGTCTGTCTGAATGAAATATCTACCAGTGGACTGATTCTTTAAAATTTGGTACACAGATTCTTCAAGGAAGAAGAATATATGTACCTAATTTAGCACAGAAAGTGCACCATTTGCAAAGAAAGTTCCATTTTAATTTAGAACCTAAATACAGGTGTGATGAACAAAGTTTTGAAATTAGATAAACTCCCACATAAAAATGATTAGCAATTTTTCAGTACCTTCTATATTAAAACAGAGAAACATCACTTGAGACCTCATTTACTGATTCATTTTCTGTTTCAAATCTACCATAAAAGAAGTTATTTTAACTTGTATATCTTCTTCCTTTTCATATCCGATAGCCACTCCTGATGGCAAAACAGATCCTGAATACAATGCTAGCTGAGTCACACAGACTGATGGGAAGTTGCAACCACAATTGGACACTTGCATGACCCTCTGCCACACCAACTCATTTCTCCTTCAGCTTGAACTTGTAGCAGGTAAGATAAATGATCTTCATAACTGTAAAAGTAAAAATGCAAGGAAGGAAATGAAGTCAGTAACATTAAAAATGATTCAATATTTCCCAGACACTCAAAGTTATCAGCAAAGTGCCACAATGACTTGCTATCCATTATGATCCATTGCGACCAATAATTTTAACTTGAGAATTCAATACATTTTAGAATTTACCTCTTCATCAGAAATATTTTTCAAAATATGATATATTTTAGAAAAATGAACTTCAGTTACCTTTAAACCCTCTACAATCAACATCTAACAATAGTACAAAAAATAAAATTTTTACATCACCTGAGTTGTAATCTGGTGTCTATGAAATCCCTTTCGGTTACCATAAGCATTTCTGAGCTCCACTTTTAACTAAATGACATGGAAAAATGCTATTGAAAAACATGTTGTATGTATAGTAAGGGCACCAGTTTTGACATTACTAAAAAAGAGCTAAGGATAAATTAAACACTCCAGGCAAAATTAACATTTTGAATGTATACACTTCATACTTTAGAACTAAATAAAACAAATTTCAACTCAAAATATCTGAAAATGTTTAATTGTGTCTGTTGTAGCCTAATAAATATTTTTTTGGTGATGGAAAGGATATGTGGTAGCTTTGGCATCTTTAGAGTTGGTTTAAGCCTCCATAGGGTCCCCACCTCAGACATTAAGTGCAGCGCCTCTGTTTATGTTCTAATTTTTAAATTATTACAAAAATGTTTCATATCTGTCATTCTGATGAAATTTAATAATGCTCTGACTTTTAGTAGTCAATTCCCAAACTGAACTTCCATGCATATATTTTCTAGTTTGTTTAATGCAGCTGATTCATCTTGAACTTCTACTTATTTATAAGCCAATCAGCTCTGGATGATAGTTGGTGTATCCGAGGGAATTAAATGTGATGCAGCTTATCAAATATATTCACTTAGAAATATCAAAAGTCAAATAGTTATGGTCTATAGTGTATCACTTTTGTAGCAGTAGTCTTAGTGGTTAGATGTTGTTAATGATGGAAGGTAAGTTTGGTTTTAGAGTTTATGAGAAAATAGGTCTTTGGTCTATAGTGATGACCTTTAGTTTTCCAAAGCTTTTTTTACTTACTGAAGAAGTATAAGAACTAGCTGTGTACAGTTTCAGTTTAGATGTTGTTACACAGTATGAGTAGTTTACCATGGCAATTGCTTTTAATAAAAAGGGTAAATGTGCATTACCAACTACAGAAGAATGTGAAGAGTATATTCCATACAGAATTTTGCTGTATATTTCTGAATATTGTAGAAAATGTTTACATTTTGTTATTTGTGTCTGTATTCTGGTCACCATGGTATTCACTGTTTGTAAGCTGCTTCGCTTTGTCTGTCTTGAGGGTTCACTGTTTGCTTCAACTTCTAACCATCCAGTTAATCCTGATGTAGGCTAGCAACCTAACCTAGAGTCCCTTACATGGGGTCCCTTTTCTTGCAATGAAAATGAAAGAAATACAAAAAAAACCCCAACAAACTGTGGGCTTTGTATATGACTCTTTCTGCCAAGTTAGGTCAGTGGAGTAGTTAGGGCTGGTAAGATGATTTACTTTTTTGCCAATTTACATTGATGAAACCTTTAGTATTATGCAGCATTATGACTGTCTATGTACTCCTCCATTATTATATATTTTTTATATTTTTATATTATTTTCACTTGTGATTTTAATGTCTACTCTGAGAAATGCAATAATTTCTCAATTAACAACACCTGGGTTCAGTGATGGTCAATCAGCTGACGTTTTACAACACAAACTTTGTCAACCATGATACACCACTTTTACACCAGACTCCAGGACAATATCATTGATATAAAAACAGACAAAGTGTTAGCAACCTGAACCATTGTGGTGTTTTTACCACAAAGGTTATAGTATAAGTTGATGGACCATACTGCCAGTGGTCATCTAACGAGGCATTGTAGGACCCTTATTTTCCACAAATGAAATGTTATAAATAGGGTTTATGTTCCAGAAAGAAAATGTAATACCATTGAAACAGCATAATTACAAAAACAAAATCAAAAGCACTCAAAGTACTCCCTTTTTAATGACCTCACTTATTCAATTTAATTAATGAATTAAATTTGATGTATGTTCACTCACCTAAACTCTAGTGATTTGCTTGTTTAAAACAGTACCCTGCTCAAGCATGCTCATGAAAGACTCAATATTCTAAAAACATGGGTTTTCTAACTGCAGCATGCTCTACATGATACATATTACACTGAAGTAACCATATAAATGAAAGGTAGCACAGAGCCAATCAGATGCAAGGATGTGTTGAGACAAGAAGCCCATATCGATAAGGAACTTCCTGGCTATGGATTGTGTCAGCTGAGGGCAGATCACACTCTACTTTGAAGAATCATTTCAGAAAAGGTAATTAAATTATGCTGAGGGAAGGGGAAGGAGGGAAGAGAGATGGAAAATTAGAGGAAGAGACTTCATTTTAAAGAAAGCTATCTTCTTCTTCTTCTTTCGGCTGCTCCCATTAGGGGTTGCTACAGCGGACCATCTTTTTTCATATCTTACTGCCCTCTGCATCTTGCTCTGTTACACCCATCACCTGCATGTCCTTTCTCACCACATCCATAAACCTTCGCTTAGGCCTTCCTCTTTTCCTCTTGTCTGGCAGCTCTATCCTTAGTATCCTTTTCCCAATATACCCAGCATCTCTCTTCTGCACATGTCTAAACCAACGGACTCTCGCCTTTCTGACTTTGTCACCAAACCGTCTAACCTGAGCTGACCCTCTAATGCAGGGGTCTCCAACAGGTTGCTCGCGAGCTACCGGTAGCTTGCAACCCCTTTCCAAGTAGCTCACCAAAGGGTTAATGAATCCTACATAAATTTGAAAACTTGATTAGTCAAATTAGGGGTTGGCTATCTTTCCAAAAAATCATATCATGATCCTTTTAACACAAAATCACGATCCACAATCTGAATTGAAATCTGTCTTTTCAATGTGGCATACACTTAAGAGAATATCCGGACTCAAACTCATCAAGACCTAAGTAACACGTTATTTTAAATATCAAACAAAGTTGAATTCTCTTGCTCGTAGCTAAGTGGAGTTAAGGAACATGCCCCGAAGCTGGCGAGTGAGTGAGAAAGCGACCCGACCTGTTGCATGGATCATGGATACGCACATATAAATCGGTACAGCAAGCGAACTATGATACATAGCGAAATGAGAGAAGTCGCAAAATCAACCGAAATATTCAAGCAAATTATCGGATCTAAATCTGTTAAGTAGTTCTTTTGTTTAAAGTCGGACAGAAATACAGACAGAGAGACATTGGTTTTTATATATTATATATTAGTAAACCTTCAATATAATGTGCAGTTAAAGTCTCAACAGCATTCTCAGCATTTCTGGAGCTTAGTAGAGCCTGATAACTATAAGAATCTTCACCAAGCAGCTCTGAAAATGTCTGCTTTGTTTGGGTCTACATACCTCTGTGAGTCTGCCTTTTATGACCTGAATGTCATGAAATCAAAGTTCAGAACAAGATGAACATTTAAATGGCTCCATAAGAGTGAACTTAAGTGGCTACACTCCACCATACACCTCTCTTGTCATCTCACTAACTAAAAAACACATCACACATGCAACTGGACATGTGAATACTCTTGTGAAGTGAAACAGTAACATGTAACAAAATGACAAACGAATAAGTAATATCTGTGCATTTGTAATTGCACTGTTTTGTTTTGACACCATTCATGTTTTAATTCAACAGTGTGAGATACACTAGAAAATGCATACAGACATACAAAATGCATATTTTTTAAATGCAATATTTTTTGTGATGTTTTAATGCAAAATATGAGTTGTGGACACCAACATTTTGTAAATGTTCAGGCAAAACAAGCTTATTCAGTTTGTTTGGGTTGAAATAAGCTATGAGAATAAACGTTAGAAAACATCAGTAACTCTCGGCCATTTTCATTTTGTAAAAGTAGCTCTCAGGGGAAAAAAGGTTGGAGACTCCTGCTCTAATGTACTCGTTCCTAATCCTATCAATCCTCATCACACCCAATGCAAATCTTATCATCTTTAACTCTGCCACCACCAGCTCTGTCTCCTGTTTTCTGGTCAGTGCCACTGTCTCCAAGCCATATACAGTAACATAGCTGGGCTCACTACCATCCTGTAGACCTTCCCACTCTTGCTGATACCCATCTGTCACAAATTACTCCTGATACTCTTTACAACTCATTCCACCCTGCCAGCACTCTCTTTTTCACCTCTCTTCCACAATCCCCGTTTCTCTCTACTGTTGATCCCAAGTATTTAAACTCATCCACCTTTGCCAACTCTACTCCCTGCATTCTCACTATTCCATTGACCTCGCTCTCATTTACACATATGTATTTTGTCTTGTTCCTACTGACCTTCATTACTCTCCTCTCTAGAGCATATCTCCACCCTTCCAGGGTTTCCTCAACATGCTCACTACTCTCACTACAGATCACAATTTCATCAGCAAACATCATAGTTCACGTGGACTCCTGTCTAATCTCATCCGTCAACCTGTCCATCACCATTGCAAATAAGAACTGACTCAGAGCCGATCCATGATGTAATCCCACCTCCACGTTGAATGCATCTGTCACTCCTATCGCAAGCCTCACCACTGTCACACTTCCTTGTACATATCGTGTACCACTCTAACATATTTATCTGCCACTCCCGACTTCTTCATACAATACCATAACTCCTCTCGAGTGCAAAGGCGCAATGCAACTTCTTCTGGCCATCAACACTTCTCCATCAACACCCTCAGAGCAAACATTGCATCTGTGGTGCTCTTTCCTGGCATAAAACCATATTGATGCTCACTAATTATCATCTCCCTTCTCAACCTAGCATCCACTACTCTTTCCCATAACTTCATGCTGTGGCTCATCAATTTTATCCCCGTGTAGTTACTACAGCTCTGCACATCCCCCTTATTCTTAAAAATCGGTACCAGTACAATTCTTCTCCAATCCTCAGGTATCCTCTCACTTTTCAAGATTCCATTACACAATCTGGTTAAACCTCCACTGTTATCTCTCCTTAACATCTCCATGCTTCCATAGGTATTTCACTGGACCAACGGCTTTTCCATTCTTCATTCTTGTCATAGCTGTCCTTACTTCCTCCTTACTATCGTCACATCATCCAACCTTCTCTCTCATTCTCATCATTCACCAGCCTCTCAAAGTACTTTTTCCATCTGCTTAACACACCCTCCTTGCTTTATCCTTTATCACCCTAACCTGCTGCACATCTATCCCAGCTTGGTCCCTCTGTCTAGCCAATCGGTACAGGTCCTTTTCTCCCTCCTTAGTATCCAACCTCTCATACAACTCATCATGCGCCTTTTCTTTAGCCTTTGCCAACTCTCTCTTCATCTTATCCCTTATCTCCTTGTACTCTTGCTTACTTTCTGCATCCCTCTGAATATCCCACTTCTTCTTCGCCAACCTCTTCCTCTGTATATACACTCTCCTGTACTTCCCCATTCCACAACCAAGGTTTCCTTTTTCTCCTTTGTCTGTCCAGATGTCATGCCAAGCACCCTTCTTGCGGTCACCCTTACTACTTCTGCTGTAGTTGCCCAGCTGCCTGGTAACTCTTCACTGCCACCCAGTGCCTGTCTACCTCCTCCCTGAACTCAACCTTGAAGTCTTCCTTTCTCAACTTCCACCATTTTATACTTGGCCCTGTCCTCACTCTCCTCCTCTTCTTGATCTCCAACGTCATCCTACAGACCACCATCCCATGCTCCCTAACAACACCTTCCCCTGCCACAATTTTGCAGTCTTCAATCTCCTTCAGATTAACCCTCCTGCATAGGATATAATCTACATGTGTGCATCTTCCCCCACTCCTGTACATCTCACTATGTTCCTCCCTCTTCTTAAAATACGTATTCACCACAGCCATGTCCATTCTTTTTGTAAAATCCACTATAATCTGACCTTCTTCGTTTCTCTCCTTGACACCATACCTAACTATCACCTCCTCATCTCCTCTGTTCCCTTCACCAACATCTCCATTGAAATCCACTCCATTCACCACTCTTTGTTCCTTGGGTACACTGTCCATTATTTCATCCAACTCACTCTAGAAATCTTCTTTCTCATCCATGGCACACCCAACTTGTGGGGCATATACACTAACAACATTCATCATCACACCTTCGATTTCCAGTTTCATAATTGTCACTCTGACAATCTTTTCACCTCCAAAACACTCTTGACATACTGTTCCTTCAGAATAACCCTTACTCCATTTCTACTCCCATCCACACCATGATAGAACAATTTGAATCCACCTCCGATCCACCTAGCGTTACTCTCCTTCCATTTAGTCTCTTGCACACACAATATATCTCTTCTCTCTATTATATTGGCTAACTCTCTCCCTTTACCAGTCATACTGCCAACATTCAAGGTTCCTACCCTCAGTTCCACTCTCTTTAACTTCATTCCCTTCTCCTGCCTCTGGACACATCTGTCCCCTATTCTTCTCCTTTTTTGGCCAACAGTAGCCCAATTTCCACCAGCACCCTGTTGGCTAACAGTATAGGTGGCGGCCATTGTTAACCCGAGCCTTGATTGATCCGGTATGGAAATCTGTGTTGTTGTCTGTATATTGTTCTGGAAAAAGTTTATACCGGATGCCATTCCTGACGTAACCCTCCCCATTTATCTGGGCTTGGGACCGGCATGAAGAAACACACTGGTTTGTTTATCCCCTGTGGCTGAGTTATTTTAAGAAAGATATGAAGAATGGAATATTGTGATAACATATTTCACTTTCAGTGAGGATGCATATTAAAAAAACAATGTCATCTGGGGCAACATGAATGGTAAAATTGTATGTAGAAAATGAAATGACTCAGTCATCTAGTGTTCTATTTTCAACCTAAATATCTGTTACCCTACATAAATGCTCAGAAAAATCCTACAAAATAATGACCCAGTTAGTTTTTGAAAACCCTCTTAGCCCAAAGTCAGTTCACCATTGCATCAGCTAACTATCCTCAAAACTGGTTTTAAAGCTGAAGTAGGAGATTACATGATAGGGTTGCCAAGAGTATAAGGAAGGTAACAACATGATAAAGGACATGCAGAGAAAGGTCCATACTTCAGAAGAAAGAGCCTACACTGGAGAGCCCCTCCAAGTACTAGTTGTCATAAAGACAGGCCACTTTGACCCACTAGCAAATGCTCAGCCCAAGAACGGATTCATGCTAGACTTAGATTAGCAATACTGAAGGTCTAAAAAAAACAAAAAAGTTTAAAAAATTAAAACCTATTCAAATGCATGCTGAACCAGAAGTTATTGAGAAATTTCTGGCAGTTTGCCACAACAATGTATGCAAAACCACAGAATAATTTTCCTCTTATGTGGTTTACATTCTTTGGATAAGTATTTTAAGGGACCTCTCTATCTCAGTGTTATCATGTTCTCTTGCATTATGAAATTTTTAATTTATATATTTGAGCATAATAAATACGTTTTTTCAAGTTCTTAAATAACAAGCTTGAGAACATTTTTGTTATTTATAACCCAAAATAAAAATGAAGAAATTTTTGTTTTAAAAAAATAATGTGAAATATAATCTTTATACGTATACATAAGATAAAGATAAGAAAAAAGGAAATGCTGAAGATAATGGCTCAGCTAATGCAAATGGTTTCATGATATATGCCTTTTTAATAACAATAACACATTTTATTTATATAGCGCCATTTTTAAGCATGGAGGAGCTGTGCTTGCAGCTGAAAAAGGGCGATTCAGTTCCTCATTTAACGTGTTATTACATTATTATCTTGGCCAGTGCCCTTCCTTGTTTCTGGAGTGAACCACTGAGTGAACTCTGCAGAGCAAGAGTGGGTGGCCGTCCTTGGGAGAAACGAGGCTGGCAAATGTGGCAGTGGAACAGCGACTCATTCAGTGTCAACACCACAAGGCATGAACAATGGAGTCTGGGTGTTTGTTCACAGCCCAAGCAGAGTATGAGTAACCCTGTTTATTCATCAGTGGTGTATTGGAGTGACCGATGAATATGGAATGCTGTACATTGAGTATGCAGACTGCCCAGTGTATATTTCTTTGTAGATACAGTGCCGGCAAAGAGTGTGTGTGAGGACATTGGGCAGGAGGCTTTGTGGACAGCAAGTGTATGGATTGCGCTGCGACGCAGATTTTTTGAGTCAATGCTTTGAGGGACTTTGTTTTTCTTTTCCTCTTTATTTCCCTCTGCTCTTTCTAAGGATAGAAACTATAAATTGCATTTAACTGTTTTGCGTCATTTTGATATCCCCTTTGTTATTGTGGATGGTTGGGATTGGGTCTTGTTAGTGTGTGTACTTTGATGAATGTATTTTTAATATTGTTAACAATTAAAATGTAGTTTTTGTAACACCTATGTTCTGGAATTGTTGCACAACCACAACCTTGGGATTAAAGTACCTGAGCAATGGGGGTGAGTTAGTGTTTGATATTATTTGGATCCCCCATACCTTGTTAAACTTGAGGTGACATAGTCAGAGGCTGGGAAGGGAAAGAAAATTTTTAAATGGCGCCCCCTGGATGCTGCGCCCGGGGACAGATGTCCCCCCTTGCCCCTCCCAAGCTACGCCACTGGACATAGTTGGTTCTCTTGATATCTAGTAGTAGGGGGCAAAGTGGGAGTGTCTGGTTTTAAAACACTCGTATATTTATTTTTTGGGTTGGAATTAATTTTTTTAGACACTTCCTGAATTTAAGTATCATTCACCCCCTCAACACAAGGATGTCTAGCACTGCAAGAGAGAACTCTAAGGGGATGGACCCAAGCATGTTGAAAGTAATTTCATGTATTGTCATAGAAAATGTTTAGGTAATAGGCTTATCTTTAAGAAAATGTATTAAGTTTAAAATCATACTGCAACAAATAAAACACAATTCAATCAAAAGTACAAGTTTCACCTATCTAGGAAATTAACATATTTAAAAACCGTTGTCTACATTTAACTCATTATCCCTACCTAGTTCACCAAGATGTATAGACTAAATGGCCATTATGAGATAATTCCTCAGGTACATTAAGACATACAAAGATAATAAAACAGAAGCAGATCCATCCATCCATCCATCCATTATCCAACCCGCTATATCCTAACTACAGGGTCACGGGGGTCTGCTATAGCCAATCCCAGCCAATACAGGGCACAAGGCAGTAAACAAACCCCGGGCATGGCGCCAGCCCACCGCAGAGAAGCAGATGAATCCTTGTCAAAGTCTAAAGAACTTGGTGCCATTCCTCTTAAATGACTCAGGAGTGAGGTGGTTAATAAGAACAAAATCTTGACAGAGATAAATGAGGAGAAAGAGTAGGAAAGAGGGGATTTTGGTGCTTCTGGAATTGTGTTTTGTGAATTAGATATGACACATCCCACATTATAGACAGAGGCCTAAACCTCTATAGACAGGTAGTATTTGATATACTATCTGTTTCATTTAATACTTTGTTTTTTTTTTTGCTTAATCGTGCTTTTTGAGTCTTTAATTTAATAAATGTACATTTTTTTAATATAAATTTGACCTTTAGAAGTTTTTGATTTATTAGACTGCCTTACCACACTGGTCAGAAATCATACTGTGAATCCAGTACCTCCAAGATAACATGCATGGGCTTCTTATATCCCTGCTGTTCATAAACAATTTAATATAATGTGTATTACATTACCTAGATATTTATTTATTTGGTATAACTACTGTATACTTTAAACTATTTTTTCAGGTCAGAATCTGTCACAGGATGCTGTATACTTTTCAAAGGTCACACTTCTAAGGTGGTGTATTGGAATATGTCTTAGAATTTATTATGCAAATTTAAGAAGATAATGATCTTTATTTGCTGCATCCATGTCTCCACCCCATCATGGTGTTTTATTTTAAAGTGTCACAGTGGTTGAAGACATCTAAAGTCACAAGGTGGCACAGTGGTTTGATGTAGCCTCATTTGGAGGTCTTAGATTGTACAGTTGCTAGAGACATTCAGTGTTTTGACTGCCACATACAAGTGTTATCATTCTCAAACCTGCTGTTAGCTAGAAAACATCCCTAAGCAACCATGCATTGAGTAGTTCTTATAAAGGCAAAATGGTCTTCCTTCAACTTATGCTTGATTAATTTCTTGTAGAGACAAAAACTCTATGATTGTGTAATCAAAAGTCATGTTACATTATCTCCTTACTATATACAATACCAGAAATATTTTTCAGTATAATTTGGCATTTTGCTGCAATATCAGAGTTAAAGACCTTTGGGATCTTGTTCACAGCACTCATTCAGTTTTTTTGTGACAATACTTGTGGTAAGTTTCAAGCGTGTTTCCCAAAGCTAGCTGATAGAATGCTCTTGTTGTGTTCTCCTACCTTGTGTTTGATGCTGCCAGGCTAGGCACTGTCTCTGTCAACCACGAACGGAAGAAAATTATACAACACACAAGTTTATACTCATACAGGCAAAGGAGCAGAAATGCTTAAAGTGCTGGAGAAATATGAAAGTTATGGTAAGCCATGTAGATGTGCAAACTTTGAATTTTGTAAATAAAATGTTTGTGGTCTACATTTTCTCAAAATGATGGGTGTGTACAACTAATGAGGACGTAATAAGAACGCCACTAATGATGGCCTTTTTTAGAGCCTAAACATCTCAAAAGGGAAGTAAACAAATATTAATGTTAATTTCAAGATATAATTAACTTGTTTAGAGAGAAAATATAATAAATAGTCTGTGTTACTAAAACAAAATAAACATGTCCGCTGAAGATATTTTACATACTGTATATGACTTAGACAAATATGACTTTGGTAAATCTTGGTGTGGCACCACAAGCATTTAGAAAGATATTTAGTATGAAAGATAAATACACGTTCTATGTTTTGGATAGTAATTTATTCATTATAGAAAAATTACATATTTTAGAATTTCAGTGTTACTGTTTTAAGTAGAGGCATTCATGAAATTAAACTGTTTCATAGTTACAATGCAAAGGGAATAAACATTTTATGATACATTATACCTTATTACGGGAGTGCAAGTGAGTCAAATGATCAGTTAGTGTAACGTTGTGGGAGGAAAGCCAGAACACATGAAGAATGGCCTATGCTGAAGCAGGGAGAACATATAAACAAATAAGACTTACTTATGCTACAAGCACACACTTCTTTCACAAGAAAGAAAGAAAAAGAAAACAGTAAAGAAAGTATTGTGTGTAAGAATATACTGCCAGTTCTAAATTACTTATTCCTTAATTAGTTTGGGTGATAGTGGTAAGAAAGCCTGAAACTATAATTGTACAACTTGCACTTTTCAACTGTGACCACGAGTTTTTTTCCTTTTACATTAAAACATTGTACATCCAAAATAAATTGTAATGTTGGAAATCTTTTCTCATGTGAAACATTAAAAAATGCATAAAGTAAAAAAATAAACCCACAAAAAATAAAAATTGTGCATTAGGTTGACTGGTGACTGTATCTTATCTTTGTGTCCTCCTAGTGTGTCATGGCTCATGCTGCCAGAAAAGAGAGTTCTCCATGTGCAATATATTGGAAGAAGATAATACATGAAATAAAAATGAAAGTGTCCAACGATCAAGGTAAACGTTTCAAAGTAAAAATGTAATTGTGACATTTTGCTGAACAAATAGCTTTTGACTGTGAGTGATAATTATTCAGGTCTTCAATGTCACCCACTTTACACAGCAGAAGGATATGATTTAAAAGACGACAAAGACAGATAAAGGATCAGGGTGACACTGTGACCCTATATATCGTAAATGAAAATATAATAAAGTGCTTTTCAGCAAAATTAACTAATTTCAAGAATTCAGACTATCTATGGAGACACATTTGGTTAACCCTTTAACCGCCAACTCCCTAAATATTCCCCAAGCCAGGCGAAATCTGAACAATTTTTGTTTTTTTACTTTTTTACATTTTTTTTACATTTTTTACATTTATTCAAGCAGTATTGACCACTAAATGTTGTGCAAGTTGCCAGTGTATACACGAAATCTATAAATGTAACCTGAATTCTCAGCTAAGCAAAACATCTTGATACCAAACCGTGCCCTTTTCAATGGTAGATACTGTCGAAACTGTAAGCGGCCCTTCCACGACAATAAACTTTCATCAACTGCAACTGACGGTCCTGGCATGTAGGGCAACTGAAATGCTTCAAATAAATGATCAATCAAAGGACGTAGCTTGAACAAGCGGTCGCGGTTTGGATCTTTCTTATCTGGCTCATTTCTGTTGTCATTCAAATGAAAGAATTTCAGCAGCAAAGAGAATCGGTTACGTGTCATGACAGCTGCAAAAATAGGTGTTGCATACATAGGATCTGTAGACCAGTACATCTCAATATCTGGTTTTCTGATTATTCCCATCAACATCAAAATCCCAATGAATTTTTTCATTTCGTTTTCATCAGTGTCAAACCAAGCACGAACACGGGAATGTGGAGGTAAATTGGGATTTTTCTCAATAAACTGTGCTGCATACAGATTTGTCTGATGAACAAAATGTCTAATCAAATCAGGTGACACAAACAGCTCATAAAACTGCTCAGCAGTGTAATTGTTTACATCAACAATAAAGCCACACGTTCCCTCAAACGAATGCAGAAAAGGTAGTTCACCTCGGGCAGCAGCCCAGCTGAGATGCTGGGGATACACCCACTCAGCGCCGTCATCCGATGCGTCTTCATTCACAATATCATGCAGCGCACGTTGCTGCTCATCACTGTCACTAAAATCTTCTTCAGAACTGCTACAATCATGATCAGAACTGTCCAAAATCGCCTGCAAAGCCTCACTTGAAGTCAGTTTACGTTTCGCCATATTCACAGCTGTTACATGCGAATCACGTCACATGACCGGCCAAAACAACCACAGACTTGTTGAAATACAACGTAGTAATAATACCCACGCCAAACCGTCAGTTATACTACTTGCCAGGCATTCATATAACCACAGGCAAATGTGCCGGATAATTCCGGCAGTATGGCGTTAGCATTAAAACAGCGGTGCCGGATATATCCGGCAGAGGGCGGTGAAGGGGTTAAATACAGACCAGCCAGGAAGAGGCGGGTCCAGACACCAGAAGTGATGTCAGAGGTGGTAAGGTTGTCAATCATCCAGTCTGTAGAGGGAGGAAGCAAAGAGGTGTTAGTATACAGCAGAACCCTTGTGGATCGGCGAGGAATTACACATTTCCTTGCTGGTTCATAGGATGTCACTGTATATTAAGGCCTGTTATCTGTCCCCAAACCTCACATGTGTGACAATAATCAGTTATACAAACATTTGAGAATATAAAACACAAATTAGCCAATACTAAGATAATGTCCAACCTGCCAGTTCTTGTACATTTTCAATTATGACAAATAAAACTTCAAAATCAGCAAAAAATTGCAAATATGGAGGAGTAAAACAACCCTGCAATGTAAGAAATCAGTGGGGGATCTCTGTTTCATCTCCCATTTAGGGACACCAAATTAATATAGGAAATTGTATAGTATGAAGACAGAAGAAGAACTGATTGATTGATGCTTTCCCTAAGAGAGAGAAGAGACTAATGCAGTTAGTTTTGCAGGAAGGTGTAACTTCTGGTGATTGGATTAAAGTCACATCCAGTTACAAATCCAGTGCCTGCTTATAGGTGCCTTATTTTTGTCAATCACATCAAGAAGAGCTCAGTTTGCAGTTACAAGCCTAAAATGAATATCCATTGTGAAAGGGTACAGCCCGGACACAGACAGGAGGACATGTTTTCAGCCATCACCACACGTTTATTCACAATCCTATTATTTACAGTCACTATGTGCACCACCACCAAACACCCCCCACAGTCTCTCAACAGTCCAGGCTTCTCTCTAAGCCACCTCTCTTTCCTTCTCACACGTCAGGCCTCTCCTTGCCACCTCCTCTCCGACCTTGTCCACCTCCTCACCCGACTCCAGCCTTGATTGTTAGGAGGTGGACCCTTTTATAGGCAGCCGAATGCCGACCACACCCAGCCACCTGTGACAGGACTTCCCCACTAGCTGAGACCTCCAAGGGCCAGCGGACCAATCCGCGAGGACTGGCCTTCCTCGGCGGCAAGCCGACACTCCGTAGCCTAGGGCCCGATCCTGAAATCCAAAAAGAAAAACAAGGGCGGAGGCGTTGCCCTGATGCAGCCCCTCGGCTCGTCCTCTGTTGGGCCAATGCTCTCAGCCCCAATAGGCACCCGATGCTCCCTTTTCCGGCTTCCCAGCCCGACAAGTCCATGGTCCTCGCCACGGGACCACCAGCAGGAGCACACATGCTCGTCTCCTCCCAGCCAGTGGGTAATTCCTCTGCCTCCGCAGAGGACAGCCCTTCGTGAGACGTGCACACCCAGCTGCACATCCTCCCGTATCGGAGTAACTGGCTTTCTCAAGCTGCTTCCTCCTTTCATTTTGGGATGCCATGACGGTTCGAATCTGCCCATTGCAAGAGGGCAGACCCAGCCCCGCTGGCATCCGGAGCTTCACGGGGTCAGTCTCACTTACCTTCCCCGCTGTGTCTCTCCGGTCAGAAGCTCCTGCAGCGCGCCGATCCTCCTTCGCCTGCGGCTCCTGATCGCACGTCACTGCCATCCCTCCTGACTCCTGCGTCTCCGCCTGGAGGGCACATCGCTCGGCCGGCAGCGATAGCACAAGCTGAAGCTCTTCCTGCAGCTCCTGCAAAACCACTGCCAAGGAGAGAGAAACAGCCAGTGGTGAGCTTACCTTTTGAGCAGCGCCACTCACCAACTGCTCTCCATGGGCCCTTCCCTCCGGCCCACTCGGGTTTCTTCCAGGCACGAGATGGACATTCCCTGCTCCTGCCTGCGACCAATCGTTGGCGGGAAGACAGGACACGCTGTCCAATCCCGTGCCTATCACGAGGAGGGACTTCTGGTTGGCGGCCATCTCGTCCTCCCTCCACACATGGAGATGAGATTCCGGGCAGCTCCGCGGCTGCTGCGGCTGTCGAAGCTGCAGCCCTTCCTTCTCGGCAGCTCCTCCTGCTGCCGCCGTGTCTTTGAGCTGCCCCTGAAACATAAAGTCCAATGGCGGACCGCTAATGGTCCGCGACTCTACATTTCCCTGCGGGGTTGGGTGCACGCCACCCCTACGGCACATGGGTGAGCTTCCCTGCTGTGCCGGGCCTTCCACAGACAATTTAAACAATACAGGTCCCCACCTTGACCCAGGTGGAGCATCCTGCCGACTACGCCACTGTGAAAGGGTACAGCCCGGACACAGACAGGAGGACACGTTTTCAGCCATCACCACACGTTTATTCACAATCCTATTATTTACAGTCACTATGTGCACCGCCACCAAACACCCCCCACAGTCTCTCAACAGTCCAGGCTTCTCTCTAAGCCACCTCTCTTTCCTTCTCACACGTCAGGCCTCTCCTTGCTGCCTCCTCTCCGACCTTGTCCACCTCCTCACCCGACTCCAGCCTTGATTGTCGGGAGGCGGACCCTTTTATAGGCAGCCGAACGCCAACCACACCCAGCCACCTGTGACACCATCTAAGCACCTGAAGGATCCCGGGCTGAGATGTCAGCTCTGCTCTGATTTGGAACTTTGTTATCTAATGAAGTACAGGACTGACCAAAGTGTTGGTAAAGCTGCAGATCAGCTGTTCACTTTAGTGTTAACTCAGGAATGCAGTGAATGTAAGCATTCTTGTTAAATATATTGTGTTAACTGGTCTTAGGTTCCACTAAAAGACTGACAAAATAGACAATAACCACTTTGTCCTACAGTGGTGTATCTAGTCAGGCTATCTTGGGCAGTAGTGCAATACTCTTAGCAAATCATTACCTTTATCCAGCATCATGATTCTTCTGAAAAAAAAAAAGATTTAATAAAAAATAACAGTGGCATAAAGGATCACATAACATCGTATTCCTAATAATATTCAGGTCTAATGAAATTCATTAGGCCAACGCTACTTTCCTAGACTGTGTGTAGTCAAAATTACACACCGCTTTTATATTGGAAAATAATACTTTAAACCCTTACCATTCGGCAATGATCCCAGCATTGGCAAATTATGTTTTGCTTATAAAATGTTTATCTTTGTCTGAGCTCCACTCCAAGAGTCAGTGATGAAGAACTCTGCTTATTTTTTCACAATGTATACAATGTATACAATTATATTGTAGTGTGCCGTTACAAAACGGGCACACTACAATATAATAAGGTTTCTTTCAACTCCTTCATTTTTTCAATAATCTTGAGAAAATGTTGCTTCAAAATTCAAAGTTTACCTACAATGTTATTTAAGTCACAATAAAGATATTGATACATTACTGTATATTGACTGATCACATAATCCAAGAACAATTCAAACTCTTTCATTTTATCACAAGAATGCATTTCTTTTTTCTTTTTTTTTTTGGAGCATTTCTTGTATGAGCGTAACCGACCTTAATGTAACCATTAATTAAAATCTTTCCTGCTGATCCATTAATAGCATGCATATCCTCAGCAAGATCTGTTTAATGTTTTGGCTCAAGGTAGACATAAGTGCATGGTGACTAATGTCAGCAGGGAAAACGTACACAGCAACAGATGTGCACAGATGGTGGCTCTTTCCTGGACAGTCATGGTGGAGAAAAGTACTAGACCTTAATTTAGTGAGGTCTTACAAAATAATGAAAGCATTCCCCTGTATATTTATATGTTGTCAGCTTTAGGTCACTGCATTTGATGAGATTGTAGATACTGTGTCTCCAGATAGGAGTGGGCAATAAACTGGAGGAAATTCTTCTTGCAGAATGAATTGCTAAGAAAACATTTTACCGATATGGGAAATGTGGTTTGATGTCATTATTTTATTGTCTTATTATATGGACATGTATGTGGACTATCATGTACAATAAGTAAGCACACCCCTTTAAGAATACAGTATTTATTTCCTTGTATGGTGTGTAACTCAACCTGATTGATAAATCAATGCCACCTCTAGCCTCTGCAACTCTGCATTGGATTAATTGGGTTTGAAAATGTATGTAGGCTTAAAGCAGGCAATTTATAACATGGGATGAGGATAGGAAAAATCTGGTGCCTTGCATAGCGTTTGGTCAGTGTGAGTTAGAGAAAGAAGCTGCAGTTTGATTTGGTGCACAGGCATGTATGTAATCTGGTCCACAGATTAAACTGTACAGTGTCTCTTCATTTTCGAATGGTGTTTCTCCTAGTGTTAAATGATTCCATATTTTGATTTTATTGACAATGATTTTATAAAAAAAATGTTCCTGTAAATTAAACTTATCCCAAAGTTACCATAAAATATGTGCTTTCAATTGAAACAACAGATATCAGGATCAAATTATAAAAATGATAAAAGTTGTATCTATAATACGAATGAATTGCAGGAAGTTGTAATACTCATTAAGAAGACAGCAAACTAATTTTGAATGTAACCTTCAAAGCAAATGTGAAAACAAGCAGTGACAGCAGTTAGAGATAATATGATAGTTAAGCATATTTTTAAGTATGAATTATATGCTTTACAGGAAGACATTTTCATTCTAATTCCAAACTATAACAACCAACATCAAAAAGTTTCATAAGACAAAAATGTAGGAAATTCCTTGATTCCTAAGAGCTTCAAATTGGAGCCAAATCACTCTAGTCAAGAACATTTTAACATTAAAGCTAGCTTTTTTCCCTTTAAATGTAGAAATTCCAAGGTAATGAGTTGTGTAACTCTCAAAGTGCTTTGAGAGGTGATATTTTTTGCATAGGCCTTATGCCAACTGCAGTAACATTTATGGCTTAAAAGTACATAAAAATACATATTGCTACTTTTACCATTTGGGATGCTGTAATGGATTTTTCAGCTGCTCTTCCACCATATTTAGAAATCTCCAGGCTCAATGTCATTAAAATTCAAAATGTTCTTATATTAAAGTACAACCAGTTATATTTTAGAGAGGTTTGTTTGACTCTGGCCTTAGATGTGCAAAAAATAGATTAAACTCAGGTAATTACTAGTACATTATTACTTAGTACATTATTAACATGACTCAAGCTGCTGTGTTTTTCATATATATTCATTCATTCCTTCATTCATTCATTATTTCATTCCTTTTGTTAATGTGCTTATTCTAAAATGGGGGTGGTGGGGGAACAGTCTGTCACATATATATCGGGTTTTCAATTCAGTTCACTTCATATTAGCTTATTTTTGTATAGTGCTCTTCATTGAGTGCAGACTCACAGCCTTGTAACAAGCTCAAAGGTAAAATTCAATCAAATACTTTACAAATTACTAATTATATAATGCATATACATAAAAATTCAGATTTGTTAAAACACAGAGTAAAGCAAAGCAGTTGCAAACTAATTAACATAAATTGAAAGGAACAGTATCTGTCCATTAAATAATTGTTTTAATGTTGACAACTGAGGAAGTTTCAACAAAACATCCAATCAACAGCATCCTGGAGAAAATAAACCTCTGGGGTGGTCCTAGGTCAGTTCCTACAAAAGACAAAGTGAGAAACAGTGACAATGGCCAACTGACCGCCCATCCACTTCTTGGCATTCTATAGTATAAGTCTATGATGATAGACTCTTTTCATACTTTGATTCCAAGGTTCCATGTATCTCAGATGTCTTTCCTTGGGTACGTAAACAACTTGGAGGTGGAGCAGTGACACAAAGTGCTACAGCAGGACATCGAAAAGAAAATCAGAACAGATTAGAGTTAGTAATGGCTCATAAGTATTATTTTTGGACAAAGTGGGCATTGCCCATTTTGCTAGGCTTTAGTGGCACACCAGCCCTGCTAAGACAGCAGATTTAACAGGGATATAGACATCTAGCTGCAACTTCCCCCACTTACATTCCAAAGTAAAGGACTGAATATTTCGTATTGGGACCATCCTGTACTTCATCTGATTGCAAAAGTGTAAATCATAGTTATACTGACATCTTTGTAGAGGCATCTTTGCAATGACTGTTTCAGAAGGCATGAGATGGATTCAAGCCAGAACAAAGACCTATAATTCAATGAATGACAACTGTGATGGACATAATAACTCGCCTATAAGCAGACCTTGATTTTGTAATTGGAAGGAAAGGTTGAACCTTCCTTCAAAAACCAGTTGCACGTGTCCATTCTGGAGATTCACTGGAGAACTTTCTGGGGATTCTTGGATCACTCGAAATGACTGAAACAATCTGACACCAGAAAGCTGATGAGCTGTCTCTTATTCTGTCTTCTCTTCTCTTTAATATCTTCTCTTTATGGACCAGATAGCTAAGATCCAGTCTGCCAAGCCAAGTGACTTTTCCAGCAGTTTTAGAAGACTGAGAAGAAAGTATTACTTCCAGAAAGGAACTTCAGTATCTAAATTCTTATACCAGAAAGAGTACTGCGTAGCTGAAGGCAAAACAGAAAATTAATTAACTAAGTTAAATCTCTCCTCCGTTACTACAGTTGTAATACTTAAATATGTACAGCTAAACAGCGGGTCTAGTTAGGGTATGCTAAACTAAAGAAGTGAGTCTTCAGCCTGGAATGAGCATCTCTTATATAAGCATGCAAATTGTTCTACAGCTTTGGAGCACTGTAACTCAAAGCTTGCCCTCTCACTACTATTTTGTTAATCCTTGTAATCTTTAGATGACTGCCACATTGAGATCTTAATGTATGCTCTGGGTTATAAGTAATGATAAGTTTGGATAATTAAGCAGGGCCTTGGCTATTTAAGACTTAATATGTAAGAAAGAACATTTTGAAATTATCCCTAAGCTAAACTTGAAGCCAGTATAATGACTTAACAAGAGAAGTTATGTTTTCGTACTTTCTACTTCTTGTAGAAATTTTGAGTACACTGAAAGCTGCCTATAGAATGAATTGAAGTGCCAGTAAATGACACATTACAGTACAACAACAACATTTATTTATATAGCAGATTTTCATACAAATAATGTAGCTCAAAGTGCTTTACATGATGAAGAAAAGAGAAAAAAAAAGACAAAGTAAGAATTAAAATAAGACAACACTAATTAACATAGAATAAGAGTAAGGTCCGATGGCCAGGGAGGACAGAAAAAACAAAAAAACCCCAGACGACTGGACAAAAAAAAAAAAAATCTGCAGGGGTTCCAGACCATGAGACCGCCCAGCCCCCTCTGGGCAGTAGACAGTCACACTAGAAATACATGTATGAATTAATTTTTGTGTGGATTCTGTTCATTAGCCCAGTTTTCTTTGGCTCATCCATGTTTACAAAGATCCACGTTTACCAAGATTGGTAACTCTAAATTGGTCTAGTATAAGTAAGTGCAGATGTACTAAGGAGTGTGTGAGGAGTCTGTTATACAACGTACTTTCATCCCATCCAGAATAGGTACCTTCCTTGAGACGTTTGTTGGCAGAATTGCTTTTAGTATTCCAAAACCCATAACAGTTTAAGAAAATATATTGATGGTTATATATATAGTACCGGTCAAAAGTTTTAGAACACCTCATTTTTTTCATTTTTTATGGCAATGGACACAGTTTAATGTCTTAATGTTTTATGAAATCAACACATAGGACAAATAAACAATGGCATATAAAAAATAATTCAAGGAATCATTAAGTATGCGAAATTTTATTCAAATTTTTGATTCATCTAAGTAGCCATCTTTTGCTGATATAACAGTCAGCTGTAGTAACTAACCCTTTTGATTCAGAGTGCCAGTCACACTATACGAGTCACCAACTCTGCCTTCAGCAAAAGAACCACAGACCATCACACTTCCTCCTCCATGTTTGATAGTTATATTACACACTGAGGAACCATCCTTTCACCAGCTCAATGGCGAACAAACACCCTGTGCAATGAACCAAAGATTTCAAATTTTGATTCATTGGCCCATAAGATGTTTTTTCAGTCTGCAGTAGTCCATAGATGGCATTTCCAGGCCTTATTTTGTCCTTTAAGGAATGGCTTTCTTACTGCCACTCATCCTGTCAAACCTGCAGCACAAAGTCTCCTTTTCACAGTAGAAACTGAGACTTGCTTTTTTTGACCACTGTTAAGCTGTACGTGAAGCTGTTGTGCTGTGAGGCACAACCTTCAGAAACTTGTCTTCTAATCAGTTGTGACTTTAGGTCAGCCAGATCTCTTCTGATCAGAGTTTCTTCCAGTTTCCAATTGCCTTTGGATTGTGCAGGACACTGTACTAACTCACAGTTCGATTTTTTGTTTTGTTTCAATTTCTCTAAATGAAAGGCCTACATTTCTAAGGGTAATGATTTATGATTTCATTTGTTAACTGTCATTTTCTTGCCATTATCACTGGAATATCATCCAAGTAGAACTCCAGTGGGTGTAGTAACACAGGCTGTTTCAACTCTTCTTTAAGACAGACAAAGGGTTTTGAAGTAATAAACAGAAGTTGGGACATCTGTGCAAATATTTTGCTTAAACCTGTAAGGGTTAATTTACGTTAACTGCTGCAGATTATGTATAAGTTGTAACTTATGATTTGTTCCCTGAACATTCATTGCAATATCAACTGATTACATTTGAATAAAACTGAGGTGTTCTAAAACTTTTGACTGGTAGTGTGTGTATACGGTATATACAGCAGTATATGTACTGTAGTTAATCAGTATCTTCATATTTTGACAACCTAGGGGCACATCTTTAAAAACACAAACTGCACCCCTTTGTGTATATAACACAGGCATTAATATCATACTTCTGTGACCTGTGGGCACGATTACCCTATTGGTGTCCGGAGTACACACGCCTTCAGAAACACAAATGGCACCCCTTTGACTACATACTTGGGACATTATTATTATACCTCTATGATCCTCGTCTGGAGTGCTCGTCTCCTAATTTTCTTGACTCTGCCCTAGGCAGCCACTAATGTTGCCTAATGGATTCACTGGCTCTGCTTGGCTTATATCTTATTTTGAGAAATCAGTAGGTCTTGTCATTTCAATGGCACAACATAGTGTTGTGAGGCTGCCCAAGCCATTCAAAAATTCTGAAAAATTCTCAATTTACTAAACAGCAGATAAACAATGTTTTTTTAATTTGTACATATCAATTCACTTCTCTTGTCAGAGTTTTTGAGCAGTATGCCACTGGTTGAAGCTGTCCATTATGTTTCAGTGGTTTTATGGTGTTTTACACTGTTTGCCCCACATTTTGTCATTTTTTTTTGTCTTTGTTTGTTGGCAATCTACAATGGTAGCAACATCATGGCCTTATGAGGCATGGTTACCTCATATGACAGGCAGTACAGTACAACATGGTAGAATATAACATCACCTGGGTTTGATCATGTGGTATTGGTACCCAGTTAGGGAGACTATAAAAGCTGACATGGAGACATGGTCAGATCATCTTCTCTGTTATATTTTTGGAGAAGCCATTCTCTGTAATTTTCACATTCAGCTTCTAAGCACTTTTTCCATCTGTACTTCTACTTTTCAGCATTGTTTTTCCTCAATGTTTCAGCAGATTTTGTGATTTATTGTCATTGTTATCTTTGTGTAGTTATGGTTGTTGACTTTTCAATGTGTTCTTTTATTTATAGTAATACCCTAAAGTTTTTTAGAAGATAGTGCTTATTGACTTGAAGAAAGCTCATGTAAGCTCAACACATTTCTGTTGTTAGCTTCCTTTATGTCATTCTAGTGTTATATGCATTAATAAATGTTAATGCGAGATATACATGGGATATGTTCAGGTGCAGCTCTAATGATGACATCAATGTGTTTAAGAAAGCAGTGTTAGAATTTATCAGAAAGCTTTTGGATGATATTGTACCTAAAGTAATCATCAACACATTCCTGAACCAGAGATGGAAGAAACCAATCAGGGTGTACTAAACACACTCACTACTGTGTACATCTCAAGGATTGTGTCTGCGAAAATAGTTGATTACAAAGGTCCCTCATACAATCTAAGGGAAAGTGTGAAAAATGTTAAACAGCATTATGCAGAAATAGTGAAAGTACAATTTCACAAGTCCAATCCTAGGCTTATGTGGTAAGAACTATGGACTACAAAGGAACCAACCCCCACCTCAGTGAGCAATACCTCTCTGGCAGATGAACTTAATAATTTCTACACAGGCAGCAATGGGATCTATGAATGGAGCTCTACCCAGTGAGGAAACAGCACTCACTTTGTCAGAACACAATATAAGGAGAGCTTTCAGGGAAGTGAACACCACGAAGGAAGCTGGTCCAGATGGCCTTCCAGAACACATTTTTAAGACCTGTGCTGATCAGCTTGCATCAGTGTTCATGGTAATATTTAAATCTCTCGTTAACCCTGTCTGTATCATACCAACATGCTTTAAAATATCCACTATTGTCCCAATACCCAAGAATCACATCCAACCTGCCTTAATGACTACCATCTCATTGCACTAATGGCTACAGCACTGATGTGTTTCGAGAGGTTAGTCTAGTATTGCATATGCTTTTCACTACCCAAAGAAGTACTGTACATCCAATAGTGTTTGCACATCACTCCAGTAGATTCAAGAATAATGGGTTTTAACTTCTTAACAGGCAGACTCAAGATGGTTTGTGTGGGTGGCCACACTTCATAATCCCTCACTCTCAACAAAAGAGCTCCATAGGGCTGTGTACCAAGTCATCTGCTGTACATTAGAAAAAAAAAAAACGACATCAAAGGAAATTGCATTTGTCAAAGCTCACAATATAGAACATTAGAACACTCTAGACGAGAACAGGCCATTCAACCCAACAAAGCTTGCCAGTCCTATCCACTTATTTCTTCCAAAAAAACATCAAGTCGAGTTTTGAAAGTCCCTAACATCTTACTGTCTACTACACTACTTGGTAGCTTATTCCAAGTGTCTATCGTTCTTTGTGTAAAGAAAAACTTCCTAATGTTTGTGTGAAATTTACCCCTCTGTCCCTGTGTTCTTGATGAACTCATTTTAAAATAACAGTCTTGATCCACTGTACTTATTCCCTTCATAATTTTAAACACTTCAGTCATGTCACCTCTTAATCCTTTTTTGCTTAAACTGTATAGGCTCAGCTCTTTTAATCTTTCCTTATAATTCAACCCCTTTAGCCCTGGAATCAGCCTAGTTGCTCTTCTCTGGACCTTTTCTAGTGCTATGTCCTTTATGTAGCCTGGAGACCAAAACTGAACACAGTACTCAAGATGAGGCCTCACCAATACATTATAGAGGTTGAGCATAACCTCCTTGGACTTGTACTCCACACATCGTGTTATATGACCTAACATTCTGTTAGCCTTCTTAATGGCTTCTGAACACTGTCGGGAAGTCGATAGCTTAGGGACCACTATGACTCCTAAATCCTTCTCATAAGGTGTACTCTCGATTTTCCGAACGCCCATTGTGTATTCAAACCTAACATTTTTTTTACTTCCTATGTGTAATACTTTACATTTACTGACATTTAATTTCAGCTGCCACAAATCTGCCCAAGCCTGTATGCTGTCCAAGTCCTTCTATAATGATATAATGGATTCCAAATTATCTGCTAATCCACTTATCTTGGTATCATCTGCAATCTTAACCAGCTTATTACTTATATTCCTATCTTAATCATTTATATATATTAAAAATAGCAGCGGCCCTAGCACTGACCCCTGTGGAACACCGCTCTTAACATCGACCAATTCTGAAGAGGTTCCTCGCACCATCACCCTCTGCTTCCTGTGTCTGAGCCAATTCTGCACCCATCTAAAAACATCACCCTGAACTCCCACTTCTTTTAATTTGATGCCTAACCTCTCATGTGGCACCTTATCAAATGCTTTCTGAAAGTCAAGATAAATAATATCATATGCTCCACTTTGATCGTATCGTTTTGGTGCCTCCTCATAGAATTCCAGCATGTTAGTAAAACACGACCTCCCTCTTCTGAACCCATGCTGACTGTTCAGAATAACTCCTGTCCTTGCCAGGTGTTGCTCAATCTTATCCTTAATAATTCCTTCCATTAATTTTCCTGTGATGCATGTTAAGCTTACTGGCCTATAGTTGCTTGGCTCTGCCCTGTCACCCTTTTTATATAATGGGATGATATTTGCCATTTTCCAGTCCTTCGGAATCTCTCCAGTGCACAATGACTTCCTAAAAATATGTGTCGGGGGTTTATATATGTACTCACTAGCCTCCTTAAGAACTCGAGGATAAATATTATCTGGTCCTGGTGATTTGTTTGATTTCATCTTATTTAATCTGAGAAGCACTTCTCCCTCTACAATTTCCAAATCCCTCAGTACCTCCTTAGTAGTTGCGTTTACCTCTGGGTGGTTATCCACTTGCTCACTCAGAAAAATGTTTAGGGCATCCGCTATTTCATTGTCTGTATCTTTTAATTCCCCTTTAGTTTTCCTGATGCACTTGAACTCCTCCTTGACTATTCTTTTACTACTAAAATACTGAAAGAATCTCTTAGGGTCGTCTTTCACCTTATCTGCTATATTCCTCTCCAACTGTCTTTTAGCCTCCCTGATATCCTTCTTAATGGTTGCCTTCATGTTCTCATACCCTCTACGATTCACTTTGCAGTCATTAGTCTTATATGCCTTATAAAGCAGTTTTTTCCTTTGCAACTTCTTTTTTAAATTTTTATTAATCCACCGTGGAGTTTTTTTTAAATTTCCTATTAATTCCAAATTTTGGTAAGTATCTGTCCTGCATTACATGTAAAACATTGTGGGAAGCAGCCCGGACACAGACAGACGGACATCATTTAAAGTCCAACACACGTTTATTTTACAAATATTAAAGTGCACAACCCAGTGCCGCAGCACCAATCATCCCACAAGTCCAGGCCAACACACACTGCCTTTCATCTCCCAGACCTCGTCCTCTTCCCCCCAATTCCAGCCCTGAATGAAGGGAGGCGGCCCCTTTTATTGTCCCCCGGATGTGCTCCAGGTGTGTTCCGGCAGTCTTCCACCGACACGCTCCAGTGTGGCGGAAGTGCCGGCTGCATCCCTGGAAGCACTCCGGGTGTCCCTGCTTCTCTTCCCCCCCAGCACTTCCTGGTGTGGCGGAAGTGCTGAGGTCCGGGGCTCTCCAGGTATTGGGGCACCCCCTGGCGGTGACCACGGGTCCCTACAGGGTTGAGCTTCAAAGCTCCGTACCCGTGGCCCCCATAGCAGCCAGGGCGGTCGCCCCCTCGTGGTCTGGAGGAGGTGTGAGCCCTCCTCCACTCCTCTTGGGCATCCCGGCTGGGTCCCAGCCGCGTGCCACAACATTTTTAAACCTGTTCCACTGTTCCTTGACTGTCTCCACACTTAAAAGCTTATCCCAGTGTATCCTACTTAGACATTGTTGCATCTGGTCAAAATTAGTCTTGCCAAAGTTTTTCCTCCATGTATAGATCTAAACCTAGCCTGTCCTAAACCCCCTGCCCCTCCATTCCCTAGTTTAGACAGTCCTCGACTAGCCTGCACATACGCCTCCCTAATACATTGGTGCCCTTCCAGTTCAGATGTAACCCATCACGGCGGAACAGGTCCCATCTGTTCCAAAAGGAGCCTCAATGCCCCATAAACCTATACCGTTCTACCCTGCACCAAGATTTGAGCCATGTGTTAAGCCTTCTAATCTCCTCAATCTTACCTGGACTGGTGCATAGCACAGGCAGAACTTCAGAGAAGACTACCTTATCAGTCCTGCTCCTCAGCTTGGCACCTAACTCTTTGAATTTGAATCACAGAACTGACAGACTACCCTTATGTATGTCATTTGTTCCAACATGGACAATGACAACTGGATCCACTCCCGCTTTGGCAACGAGCCTATCCACCCTTCCAGGGAGGTCTCCCACCTGTGCTCCCGGAAGGCAACACACCGTGCGAGACTCTCTATCTCTGGAGCACACCTGTGCTTCAATCCCCCTGATGATAGAGCCCCCAACTATTACTACCTCTCTTTTTGGGAAATGGTTTTGAGGTGGCCCATAGGGGCTCCTCATCCCTGCCTACCACCTCAGAATTATCAGAGACATCGTCCAGTTCTGCAAGGACATGATAATGGTTTGACACTTCTAATTCTGGGGTTGATGCCCCCAGACAGTGTGCACCCTTTACCTTAAACCTTGTGACCGTGACCCGCCTATTTCTACCTGTCTGGTCTGGAATCTCCTCTCATGCCACCTTGGGGGTGCACACTATCTCTCTAAAGTACACTTGGGCCAAGTCCACCAATTCTCTATTACAACGGTGGTCAGCCAGCTCCTCCTCCAGTTAAGCAACCCTGAGCTCGAGGTGCTGGATCAGCTGGCATCTCCTGCAGATGTAGCCCTCATAGACAACTGGCTCTTCCAAACCATCATCTAAAAAGTCCAACATCCAACA
This sequence comes from Erpetoichthys calabaricus, assembly GCF_900747795.2. Taxonomy (NCBI): domain Eukaryota; kingdom Metazoa; phylum Chordata; class Cladistia; order Polypteriformes; family Polypteridae; genus Erpetoichthys; species Erpetoichthys calabaricus. The sequence continues at coordinate 151,584,370 of NC_041396.2, forward strand.
GGACTTGCATTGCACTCGCCTCATTATTAGAATTTGATTTGGGATTAGTAAACTGCCTTAACTTTTTTCTTTTTCTTAAAATTAAATAATTTAACTTAAATTGTAACACTAAGATCTGCTACGGCTATTTTACACCTTTTCCCCTTAAGCTCCTGTACTGTTCTCCCTCTCAGCAGCCTGCTATTTGTCTTTCTATGAGGTTAACTTTACTTTTCTCTGTCTCTTCTCCTAACTTTGCGCTCCTCTTACTTATAAGCTCTCCACTCACACTGTTTGTATTCCCCCGTATTAATGAACCCTTAAGCTGTCGCCCGCTTAACTGTTCTACCTCTGGACTGCTAAGTACTGTTCAATCTAACACCCTCTATACATATGACTGCATGGCTGTACATAAATCTGACATCATTGTAAAGTTTGATGATGACACAGCTGAGGAAGACTTGATCTTTAAAAACAAAAAACAATTGTACCTGGATGAAGTAGAACATCTGTCACATTGTTGTCAGGACAACAGTCTTCTCCTGGATGTCAGCAAGACAAATGAGATGATTGTGGATTTTGCAAGAAAACAGCAGAGGCACTACCACCCTCTTAGTATTAACAGCACTTACGTGGAGAGGGTGAACAGTTTCAGATACCCTGGTGTCAATATTACACAGGATATGATATGGTTCAAGCCCATCAACAGTTTGGTGAAGAACACAACAATATATTATTTACCACCTTGGATGCCTCACGGATATTGGGCTTAACTTCCAGGACATCCAAACAAAGCCAGGAGTCCAAAATGACAAACATATTGTCCATGCATTCTTCAATATCTGAGTGGTCCCTGAAGAGTTTTATGGTTTTGCTTTGAAAAATCTTTGGTGCATCAGTGATTTCTAACAGGAAGATGAGTGTTTTGTAATAATTATGATAGGATTTATGGGATGGATGTGGTTGAACAATTGGTATCCAGGAACCATAATAAATTACATAAATTAATGGTGCTTTGGTAGAATACATATTCAAAAACTAAAACTGTTACATGTATTTTAGCAGAGAAAATTCTGAGCAGATATCACAAAGCCTAAATAAGATCTACTGGGATAAGCTTATAAGTGTGGAGACAGTTAAGGAGATGTGGAACATTTTTTAAAATGTTTTACGTATATGCAAGACAAGTTTATCAGAAAATCACAAAAGGAAGCTGAAGAATATTCTTTAGTGGATAAATAAGAAATTAAAAAAGAAGTTGCAAAAGCAGCTATATATGTACAAGACTAATAACTCCAGCATTAACCACAGAGCTTCTAAGAGTGTGAGAGTAAAGGTATTACAGAAAGAATGAAGGAAGACACAAATATATTATTTCAACATTTTAGTAATAAAAGAACTGTCAAGGAGGAGATGAAATGTATTAGGAACTGAACTATACAGACAGTGAAATATTGAATGCTCTGAATTTTACATATGTGAAGAAGTCAATAATCTTCCAACAGTAACAGGGACTACTAAAAAGTTACATTGTGATTTGGAAATAGTAGCAGGAGAAGTACTGTTTAAATTAAATAGGCTGAAACCTAATAAATCCCCAGGACCAGGTAATATTTATCCTCTAGTTCTTAATCAGGTTAGTGACTATGTATATAAAATTTGACATGTATATTTGAAAAAAATCTACACACTCTACACACATAAGGGTTTTAAACTAGCAAATATCTCATTGTATAAAAAGGGTGAAAAGGTACAGCATGAGATATTCGCAATCAATCTAAAAGAAGTGTGAATTCAGAGCACTGCATGGGTGGGTCCACAATTGGCTTAAACACCAAGAACAAAGTATTTGAGTAAGAAAAACCTTTTTTCAGAATTAGGTGATGTTAAAAGTGGTGTCCCTCAGGGACTAGTGCTAGGCCAATACTCTTTATACTGTAATATAGCCCATAATTGATACTAAACCAGGAAAAAGAGCAGATAATGTAGAATCAGATCAATTGTTAAATAGGGACTTGGGCAACATGAAATTTATTGTAAGATATTACACATAGGAAGTAGAAATGTTAGATTTGAATACACAAGTGGAGGTCTGAAAGTACACCTTATGAGAAATGTATCAAATATAGTGAACTTATCACTATCTATATCCACATAGCATTTCTAGAAGTCACCTAGAAGGCTAATAGGATGTTAGGTAAAAAAAAAGTCTCTTCAAAAGGTATTCAGACCCCTTCAGTTTTTACATGTTTTATTATAAAATGCAGCCTTATCCTACAATTGTTTAAATTATTTTTTTCCCTCATCAAACAACAACCTAGCAGAGCTTGAAAGGATCTGCAAAGAAGAATGGCATAAAATCCAGTTGTATGAAGCTTGTCACCTGATACCCAAGAAGACCCTAATGTCAATGTGATAATTCAGTTTGTTTTTTGATGAATTTTTAAGAAATCCTAAAATCCTGTTTTTGTTTTTACATTCTAGGATACTAATTGTTGTTTGATAAGAGTGTCACAATTAATTGAAATGCTTTTAGCCTAGGGCTGCAACATAACAAAATGAGGGGTCTGCATACATTCTGAAGGCACTGTAGCATGATGTGTGGAGTTCAAGACAAAGGACGCCATGCTTAAGCTATATAATGAACCAGTGAAGCCTTAACTGGAGTACTGTAATCCATTTTGCTACTTGTGTGGCAGGTAGGAACTATGAGGAGACATTGGAGGAACTGAACCTTTTTAGTTTAAACACATAGATATTAAGAGGTGACATAATTAAAATATTTAAGTTATGAAAAGAATAAGTACAGTGGATCCCTGCTGTTACTTTAAAAAGAGATCAACAAAACAACAGAATCAAATTAATCTAACATTAGATATTGCAGAGTGCCATGCCTTTCACATGCCAAGATATATGGCATGGAAAAAACATACAAAATCCCCTTAAACATTAAACATTATGGGGAACATTAAAATGAGACATATATCATCATTTACAAATATCATAATAATGAAGTCCTTGTAGAACAAACCAAGAGCAAGATTAACAATCTCATTTAAAAAAGGGTAAAACTAAACAAATAAATATCATATTCATTGCTTTTACAAGTAAATTAATATACTAAGTAACTAAATCACAAGTATAACCTGCCTAAGAAACCAAAGTATTATTAATAATGGTGGAATATCGGGGCTACATAAAATGTCAATTGTGTTGACTCCATGTTTATATGGGTTTTGTTTGTCTGACCTTTACCTATATACTGTATTTAAATATACCTGAAGAAGCATTTCCCTCAGCAAACTGCAAGGACATCACCAATAGTGAACTTCATGATGATTGCTTCACCTCTGAAATCACGGAAGTGTTTGCGAATATTGACAATTGCATTGAAGTCAAAAGGGAAAAATCTCCAGTAACTGAACTAGATTTGAAAAGATTATAATGGTGCAATCATCTCTACAGTGTCCCTCAGGGCTAGGGAAATTTTTGCCAAATATACTGGACAAATTATTGTGGTCAAAAAGGTGACCTGTGCTGTGTGGCTGCAGTGCCAACCACTGCACCATGGTGCCTCCGTGAGATCAAAGAAGAACGAACGCAGTCAGAGACGCAAAATCATATGTTTCATCAAAACAAAGCAGAAATGCCAAAATCGTAGTCAAAAATCAGAAAAAATATGCAGGTCTTTTGAAGGCAGAATATTCAAAGCGGTTCATTATAATTGACCCGCTGACGCATTCTATTTTTTGAAGTTGTGATGAAGGCTCTTTAAACAGTCTGTGCTGATGCTTTGCACTTTTTCTTCTATCAAAATTATAGAAATGTCTTTTAAATAGTAATAAATCTTTTGTTACTATTTTATAGAGTCTCCTGTGTCTGGGCAGGGGGCGTCAGGCTCCTTCAAGGTTTGTTTTTTTTTTATCTCCACATGGCTAATTATGCATGCACAGGGCACTTTGTCTTATACTGACATGGAACTCAAAGATTGACCTACACATTTGGTGACAAGCAGACATAATTTGTTATTTATGCTGTATATGTTTCATAAAAATAAAATTGTGTGCATTATTTATTGTAACAAAACTGTAATGCAAATGATCAGCATTATATACCATGGGGGGGCAATATCCAATGCTGGCTGTTACATTGGCCTTGCAAAGCATTATGGAGTGCTGGGTAAAAAAGTTTTCCTAAACCAGCCGAGTTATCAGTAAATAATTTTGATGAACAAGGATGAATATGAATGTAGCTAATTTACTGTGAATAAGGCTTTGGCAAAACTGGCTGATCAACACTAGTCACCAACAGTAATGCATAACCTTTTCTGCAGGTGGGGATTTCCTGTCATCTAGTTCCAGGTTTCATAAGTTAAAAAAGTACCTCACATTTCAATGAAGAAACAAAGGAAAAAAAATAAACCATCAGAAAATACCAGGATTGCGATGAACATTACAAAGTCTGCTACTATTCAACAAAAAGAACAATATACAATCACTTCACATCCACAGCAATTTTGGACTTTCATCATCCATTACCCATGGTTGTCGGTCTACTTTTTGGACTTACCAATGATGTTGTTTTGGTTTACATTTCAGAACAGCCCCAACTGAACTGTGTCATCTGCTTTTACTTCATTATTTGGATTGCCTGCTTCCATCCCTTTTTTACTCCCAAAAAATACTGGGTGTGTTTACAGTATATGGGACTTTATATTTACAGTATATGGGGTTGCTTGTTCTTTGTTTTGTAATTATTTATGTTTTGTAGTTAAGGCAAGAGAGACTGCGTACTAATATGTATTTTTCTCTTTATCACTGTACATATTTGCATGCATTTTGGGATCAGGGAATTCTGAGTGTGTTTAAAATTTCATCTGTTTAATATATTCACTTTACATTTACTAAACCTTATTTTCACTTGTTTCTCTTTTTTTTTTTGACTGTCGACTGGAGAATTTGTGTAGCGAGAGGGTGAGTCATTTAAAGGAAAGTAGTTTGTTGTGGCTGAATCCAGACTTCTTTGTCCATCTACGGATGTTTCCTTCCTGATGCTTTCCACCAATCTATTTTATGAACTTCTAGAGATAAAGATAAAAAGATATCTGTTTATTGGGTTTTCTAGCAACAACAAATGTCAACAATAAATTGCATAATTAATGATATACGAAAGATACGATACGATAGATATAGAAATCCCAAACTGTCCCCACACATTTCTCCTAATAAAAGCCATATATATCCATGCAGTAATAATAAAAATAATAATTCTTTACATTTATATAGCACTTTTCTCAATGTAAATAACATAAGTATTAAACACAAAGGAAACATTTAATTTTCTAGACTGTTTGGATGGTCAAAAAAAAATATTGAAGAATTGCTGACATAAACTGTAACCTTTAATTCAAGTTTGTTTTTCATCTTACTGATCTAAATTAGGGTGGCATGGTGGCGCTGCTACCTCGCAGTTAGGAGACCTGGGTTCGCTTCCTGGGTCCTCCCTGTGTGGAGTTTGCATGTTCTCCCTGTGTCTGCGTGGGTTTCCTCCAGGCGCTCCGGTTTCCTCTCACAATCCAAAGACATGCAGGTTAGGTGGATTGGCAATTCTAAATTGGCCCTAGTGTGTGCTTGGTGTGTGGGTGTGTTTGTGTGTGTCCTGCGGTGGGTTGGCACCCTGCCTGGGATTGGTTCCTGCCTTGTGCCCCGTGTTGGCTGGGATTGGCTCCAGCAGACCACCGTGACCCTGTGTTTGGATTCAGCGGGTTGGAAAATGGATGGATGGATGGATGATCTAAATTAACAAATATTTATTGTAAGAAATTTCCTCTTTTAAAGATGACTGTCCCCATAAAATGAGCTATACATTGTAAGCGCTCTGGTTAACTTATTTACCTATTTGAGACTTTAGAAAATAGCTGTACTGTAGAGTGCTATACAGAGGTCTCTCTAACACTACCCAGGTATAAAGAGAACTAAGAAAAAATAAAACGTAAGGTGATAGTCTTGGATTTCCCAATTAAACAAAAGTTACATATAAATACCACATTTAACTTTTACAGTTAAATATCAAGAAGGTTAACATATGCAGAAGATGAGGGGTGTACTTCACAAACACTAGACAACACAAGACCTGCTCTGGAAAAAGGGGGTCCATTTCTTTAACAGTAAGAATCTGGAATTTTGTTTCCATTTTTGTTCTTTAGTATTCTTCCTGAATAGACAATCTCTTTGTATTTCTGCTATGTGTTGGGACTATCTATCATTCTCTCTAGTCAGCTTGTCATTTATTATCATTATTTTCTCTTAGACATTTTAATTGTTTCTTAGACTACTCACACTATAAAGAAAACAAATATAGCTAACTGTGCTTATTCTACTATTTATTCTGGCACACTTCATCAAAGTTAATGATAGCACCAATCCTGAAGTAATCTTATTAAGTACATCCATTCTGTAACAGTTATTTCCCATCTTCATCTTTTGGAGCAAAAAACTGGCTTTGCCCAGGAAATGTTGTAAAACAATGGGCATCAGTTATAGTGCAGTCAGCTAATTGGGTGTATCAGAAGCACTATATATCTAAATATTGGCAAGCATTGTTGAGGCCATTTGTACATATGACAGAGAACAATAGGAAAATAATAGGGTGATGTTCTAGAAATGACCAAAACCAGTCGTTACAGTCCACAAACGCCATAACACTTTTGTTTATCATGCACTTGTGGCAGTGCTGCTTGCCATAGAATGATACACTCTGCATAGAAGCAGTGAGAAAAGTGGTGGTGGAGCTGCAGTGATAGCAGTCTCTCAGCTCTCTTCTTTCCTGTACTGATGCTGCAAACAATAAATGGCAACAAACTAACAAAAAGTAAAAAAACACAAAAAACTGCATATATCATTGCAGTCACAGAGTTCCAGTCTTCAAGGCACTGATTGGCAATGATATGTAGGATTTTTTGAAGTTACACTTCACATGGCTTTCTTTTTTGTTTCTGATCTTTCTGTACAGATGGTTCACACTTTTCTCCATCAAGAAGATAGAAATGATCTGTAAATAGTAATACATTGTTTGCTATTATTATTATTTCATAGAGTTAAATATGTTTTTGACCCTTTGAGGGCCCTTTAAGGCTTGCTTTAATTGATGCTGCTCCACGTGGCAAATTCTTATGCATTCGGCCCACACCTGCTTCCCTTACACAGACAAGGCATGTGGCTGCCAAGACTTAAACATTGGTTTGTGCTATTCTGTAAAAGACATACTGGTGACCATACCAGACCCAAAGAGCCTTTATTGGAATGACCTGTAGACTTTGTGTCTGACATTCAGCCAATTTGACATACAGCCAAATGCAGCAGTAAGTTGGCACATGACTCTAGATAAGAAATATAGAAACACATTAATGTAATAGCAGAAAACCAACTGTACCAACTGGGATACATAGATAAAATGAGCAATGAAATATTGTTTTCTTATCCAATATCTAGCTTCCTTCTCTGACAAGCCAGTGCTTATTTAATCAGGAGCATGAACTTAATAGGAATCAAGTCTTTGGGAGGTTTTATTATTAGATACATTCATGCACAAACTTACACTTAAGTTCGTTTAACAGCTTCAGCTAACTCAAAAATCTGCTAGGATGACAGCATGCTTGAACAAAGTCAGAGTCAGGTAAACTGGGAACTTTCAGTTTCCTAGTTCAAAACCCCCTTTTATTTCTTTGATTTTCGTGGTGTGATTATTTATAAACAAAGCCTTAAAAAATAATTGATTTAATCACAAAAAGTGCCCAAACAGATTGTAAGACATGATAATAAAACTGTTAGTGAATCTATAAGAGTCTTTGGATACATCAGATATACTTGCAAATCTACTTTGGCTCACTGTGCAAAAATTATTTATACAGTGAACATACCGTATACTAACATAACTGTCTTCTTTAAGATAATTGCAAAAACTATTATAATGTCAGATGTTGCATCTTTAGGATCCCAGCTCTCCTACCAGAGATGTGAAAACTACTGACCTTGAGAATGAGTTGCCTATTGTATATGTGAACAAGCAAATCCCAGTAAATTCTTGGCATGGTTAACCTAGGATTGTTCCAGGTTCTGAGTAGGCAGAATTGTAGTGATCAGTCTTGGCAAAGCGTCTTCGGACAATGATAGGAAACTACAGTCATCAAAAGAAGCCCAATGGGTCAGAGAAAGAATATATAAGCTCAAGTCAAGAAATTCGCAACCAGGGAAACAAACTATCGTAAGTTCCAAGCACTGCCACGTAGCAGTGCTAACCCATTGGTGCATACAATAAATGTTGTAAACAATGTCAAACTGTAATAAAGTGTAATTAAATTATAATTATAAATAACCAGCCCTTCACTAACCAATTTATTTCCTCACATTATTGATTTAAAATTAATGGGCCAGTGAAGGAATGGATTGTTTATATCATAATTTGCTCACATTTTTTTTCACTAAATAGTAATTAAATACAATGTTTTTATGAATGAATTGTGAGTAATTTTTCATTCCTTGTTTTTAAATTAACACATTGCATAAAAATGTCTGAACAAAACAGAATGATGTCAGTCTATGAAAATGTAGTTTTTACTGAGGTGTCAATTTAGTAAACTCGGTTCAAGAAATATACATTGTTGAGTACATTTCGATATGATGCATCGCATACAGATACAACACAAAACAGCTGTTACCAACACATGTAGCAAATTTACAGACTCAGTGTCATTGTGTTTATCTTAAAATTAAGGTGGACTACTGTTGACACTACAAATAAACTTAAATAAAATTTTATTAATAAAGGGCATGAAGGGTTAACACAGGCATTTTAAATGTGGATAATGTCCAAAGTTCTGAGAAAAGGTAAGAGCTGTAATATTTACTTTGGCATTCTTCATGAATATGTTAACTTGCATCAGAGATACTTTATATGCTTCTATTGAATTGAAAGGGACTTGTTCAGAGTCATTATGTGCACTGTTCAGTTTTACATTTATTGAAAGTGAATGGTAGTCCTTAGAATAAAAATATACAGAGTCCTGTCTTCCAGGGCCTGCTTTACCTCAATACAAAAATGCCAATTTTCACTATATTTTGTATGAAACAAATTATTTAAACACCAGCTGGGAATGGCCTGTACTTTTTTCCTTTTCAGTAAGATCCCAATAAACCGCAAGAGGTGCTTTATTGCTCCAGAGCTAGTATCAACTTTTTTGCTGATGGTTCTATAACTGCATTAAGTACATTTTTCATTAATTTAATGACAACAGTACCATCTCAAAAATAATTTATCAGTGCATTCAAAAAAACAGAATGTGAAGAAATACTTCAGTATAACACAGTCCATTAAGGTAAAAGAAACTGAATGTCCTCATACATACACTTAATCACTCTTTGAGAGAAGCAGCAAGGATGCTCAACCCTATAAAGTCAAAATGACTTCTTATTACTTTAAAACAAGTTCAACAAGAACACAGGGACACATTTCGAAACTTGTTAAGGGTAAAATTCGCACAAACATTACGAGGTTTTTCTTCACAAGGAGAACCATGACATGAGTTACAAATTTGTGAGGTAGACAGTAGGACTGTAGGGACCTTCAGAACTAGAATTGATGTTTTTTAAGTGGACAGGACTAGCAAGTTTTGTTGGGCTGAAAAACCTGTTCTCATCTCGTCATGTTCTAATGTTCTAAAAAATCTTATTGATACTTTGCATTTAACTATGAAATGCTCTCATAACTATGTAATAAAAAAAACAATTATTAAACATAGACTACATTTCAATAATAAACATTTAGTGTAATTGTATGTCAAATACTGAATTTGTACTTGAAGTAATATTTGTTTGGTAATTGTTCATATTTAAAATGTATTTTCATAATAGAACCTTATGAATGTCCATTGTTCACTACTGTCTTTTCCTCATTGGACAGCATATTTTTAGGTTTAATAAGTGTTAAGAACCTACTTTTAATTTTGGATGGGGTAAAAAAGACTAGCAACCACACTATTATTTTGAGGACTAATTGTACAAAATATAGGACAATAGCACTTTTTTTCACTGCTGTACCATTTTTGCCACAGCTGCAAGACCATTCAAAAATATCTTTTGTTTACTTTCCGAATACACATTTCAAGTGTTTATATTCCACTTTACTTTGGCAATCCCCTTCACCATAATTCATGACTGTGTAGCTATTCTTATTATCATTCCACTATATTATTTTTTGTTTTCATTTTTTTTTAATTCTGTATTTTTGTTTATGTATATCTTGGATGTTTGAACTATGATATCTAAACAAATCCAAATCATATTATGTGATATTGTCTACTGTTAAATTCTAGTCCATACTTGTAATTATTTTTATACTGTATTGAGGATTTGTACTGTTCTGTGTATGTATTGTATTGTATTGACCCCCTTCATTTTGACACCCACTGAACACCCAACCTACCTGGAAAGGGGTCTCTTTTTGAACTGCCTTTCACAAGGTTTCTTCCATTTTTTCCCAACAAGGGTTTTTTGGGAGTTTTTCCCTGTCTTCTTAGAGAGTCAAGGATGAGGGGCTGTCAAGAGGCATGGCCTGTTAAAGCCCATTGCTGCACTTCTTGTGTGATTTTGGGCTATACAAAAATAAATTGTATTGTATTGTATATTCATGCTTGACAGTTAATTTCAGCTTTCACTAGGCTATTAAATTATGAAAAAATATTGATATGTAAAATGGTGTCATTTGCAAGGTGACTTGTTTACAAGGACCAAGGAGTAGTTAGACTGCAGCTTGCCTGATTATTCTTTTCCTCTCTAGCCAGGAAAACAGTGGCCCAGATGAAGAACACTGATCCCACTTCTGACCAGCCTTTGTCATTGTCATTCAGTGCCCAGGATATTTAAATCTGCCACACAACAAACTTGACATAATTTCAGCACAGGAAGTAATATTAGCCTGCCATAGAAAAGAAGACGATTAATTTGGTAAGACTTTGAATGGTGAACAATTTTGTTCACCTGAGAACCATAACAACAACAACATTTATTTATATAGTACATTTTCATACAAAGAACGTATGTCAATGACAAAGAAAATAGTATAAGAAATAAAAAAAAATATAAGATTACATAAGAAAAATAATAAGCAAATAGCAAAGAAAAAAGATGTATGCAATCTTATAAAACATAGATATATAATTAGTAGAAGAGCAGCATTCCTATATACAATTTCATAATGTAAGTCTGTAAAGATGAGTTAGTTGATAAGTTGAAATGGCAGGGAAGACAGAAAAAACAAAAATTCAACTAAAGTGATCAACTCTCTTTGCAAATAATGCAACAAACAGGAAATTCCTCACTTCTTTCACCTCTTTTTTGCTTGGTTATGACAGTGTATTTACTTTTGGCAATACATTGTGTGATTTTACCTGACAGCCTTTTAATTTATTCTGTAGTCTGATGTTTCTTTATAATAATATCTAGCAGACTTTACTATTTATAGGTTTTACTCTTTCAATATCTTTTGAGTTTCACTGGGTAGAATATTCAAAAAGAAACACTTGTTTATTAATTCAGCCTGCTTTGGTCAGTAACATCCATCCATCCATTTTCCAACCCGCTGAATCCGAACACAGGGTCACGGGGGTCAAGGCAGGGAACCAATCCTGGGCAGGGTGCCAACCCACCGCAGGGTCAGTAACATTCTGAATGTAATATGTGTCATGACATGACTCCATTCCTGGCTTTAAATTTGATATTTCTTGCTTTTAATGCTGTGGATAATTTAATTAGGTTTAATAATTGCTTTCCTCTGTTATTTAATCATTTTCTATTTAAAATTCTTGTTTTTTCTTAATCATATTGTCACATTTGTTTGTGTTTTAATTGTGTTGTTATACTTTGCCATTCACCTACTCCTCTTCATTTGAAGCTGGGGACTCCCCACTATACAGTTGTTCAGCTAAGGAGGCTGCCACTTGAGGCTGCCCTATTTAAGGGTTTAGGAGAAGGCAGGGAATAGTTCCTCTTTACTCTCTTTGAAGATTAGTTTTTTGTTTTGTTTCTTTTAATTGATGCCTTTTTATGTTTCTTAGCCTTTTTTATTGCTTGGCCTTTGAGTATATCGGATGGCCTTTTGTTTAATTTAACCTACTCTTCATTATTGTATTTTTGGTATTTTGGCTTTTTGTATTTCTTGATCTTTAGGTTTAATTTGGTAATTAAGTATTATGTGGCCTTTCCCTGTAGTTTGGCTTTTCTTTCTTATTTTTGTCATATTTTAACATTTTCCTAATTATCGTTTTGTCCTATTTATTGTTTGGCTCTTTCTATTTTGTTGTATTTTTTATAATTTTTCACTTTAGTATTTCTTGGCCTTTTCTTCATCATTGTAGCTTTTGTATATTGGCTTTTTATGTTGGTTGGAATTATTTGTTTTTTTAATATTTTACCCTTTTTGAATGTCCCTTAATTAATTGATTTTTGATTATTTAATGAAATAGTAAATACACCAGTTAAGTAAATTACCTCATGATTTTGGGGGCTCAGGGTCCTCTTTTCAGTATTAAACCTCAAATCTTAACAATATGTATCAGTATACACTGTATATTTGTACTGTGCATCTATAATAACCAAGTCACAGTAGGTTTATTTTTTGATTATGAATTAACTTAGTATTTTCTACCTCAGATACGATAAGGTTCCAGAGATAATCTGAAAAAGATGGAAGGACTTTTTTAAGGGGGGTGGGGTGGTTTGACAGATTGATCCCATGTATTAGGCACAGTCAGGTACACAAAAATCTACCAAGTATTATATTCTTGTCAGGAGTTTGCCTTTGTCTCTTTTTGTGTTAATAATGTTTAATTATTAGTTAGTTTTGTTAAGTACTTAGTAATGAATTATTTCTGACTGCAGCCCATTATGAGGAAGCTGTTGTGGCTCAGTTCTGTGTGAATCAGTGTAGTATGTTGGCATTCCTTGCTCTAGCCATACCTAAACTCTGCTTGCCTTTTGGTTCTTACTCAATTTGGCTATGTTTAAGGAAAATTAACCTTTAGATTAGTGTATTAGGGTTTAATCTTTTATTTGTAGTCCCTCAACTGAATTTATTTTAAATAATCTATTTGGTTAGATTAAATTGTTCTTTTGGGGTTCTTGTAAGAGTTTTGAGTTTGAAATAATGTTCCAAATGTATTTCGTATTGTTTGATATACAGAGGTTAAAGGTTATTTCCAAATGGTATTTCCAAGACACAGTGCATCACAGCTAGCTGCATAGCCACAGACCAGTCATATTTTAAATAAACTATTTGGTTAGATTAAATTGTTCTTTTGGGGTTCTTGTAAGAGTTTTGAGTTTGAAATAATGTTCCAAATGTATTTCGTATTGTTTGATATACAGAGGTTAAAGGTTATTTCCAAATGGTATTTCCAAGACACAGTGCATCACAGCTAGCTGCATAGCCACAGACCAGTCACAGTGCCCATGCTCACCCCTGTCCACTGTAGAAAGCACCTACAACGGGTATTTGAGCATCAGAAGTGAACCATGGAACAATGGAATAAGGTGGCCTGGTCTAATGGGATGGGATGGGAAGGTTTTTGTTCATCAGAGATGGCAGTAGGATGCACTATGGGAAGAAGGCAAGTTTGTGGAGGCAGTGTGATGCTCTGGGCAATGTTCTGCTGAGAAACCTTGGGTACTGGCATTCATGTGGATGTTTCTTTGACACGTTCCTGCTACCTAAAGATTGTTGCAGACCATGTACACCCCTTCATGGCAGTGGTATTCCCTGATGGCAGTGGCATCTTTCAGCAGGACAATGTCCCCTGCCACATTGTAAAAATGGTTCAGGAATGGTTTGAGGATCATAGTAAAGAGATCAAGGTGTTGACTTGGCCTCCAAAGTCCTAAATCCAGTTGAGCATCTATGAGATATGTTGAAAAACAAATCCAGTCCATGGAGGCCTCACCTTGCAACTCACAGGACTTAAAGGATCTGCTGCTAACATCTTGGTGACAGATGCCATAGGACACTTTGTGGACTTCATGCCTCAGTGGGGCAGAGTTGTTTTGGTGGTACAAAACAACCTACACAATATTAGGCAGGTGGTTTTAATGTTGTGGCTGATCAGTGCTCATATAGGGTATGTATGTACTGTATATATATTGTGAAGAAAACTCGGGCGTCAGCAAGCCCAAACCCCAACATGAACACAGAAGCACAGTCCCGGGTTCAAATACTAGAAGGTTTTATTATATTTACCTCCAAAAAAGTGATATAAACACAAACACAGGTCTTTTTTCTGCACGATACTTTCTTTTTTTCTTTCTCCCTACTGCACTACCCTCCTCCACTAAAGCGTTGCTCCACTACCTCCCAGCTCCGACTCATTTGGATAAGGGAATGCGGTCCCTTTTATTACAGACCCAGGATTACTTCCAATGCCAGGGTGATTGCCCGATGGAAGCACTTCTGGGTTACACGGAACTCATTTATAATAAGGAGCTTGTCTCCCTGCAGCGCCTCTTGTGGCACCCAGTATGTATATATATATATATATATATATATATATATATATATATATATATATATATATATATATATATATATATATATATATATATAGTTAATTTTTGTATTTCCTCTCATGAAGTCTTTCTAAAAGAGTTTAGAATGTTTGCAGTTGCCTTATTGTATTTTAATTCTGACATGTATAAGATCAGTTACATTAAGACAGTTACTTTGCCCTGTAAGCATCCTGATATGCTCTTTTAACTTCCTAATTTTCAACACTGCAACACACTTCATATTTCTTTTTGTTACCAACAGAGTTAGCTTATAGGCATTTTTATACCAAATTTATTGGACCTATAATTTCTTTTTGAATTTTTATCTAACATATATACTGAACTATAGCACTGTTAATGTCTATTTGGACAGTAATCTGTATGGTCCCACAAACTATCAAATGTTTGTTTATGATTCATTAGCTCAGATTTCGGAAACATTACCTTGCATATATTCATTTATTCTTTTTCCACAGCATCATGCTTATAATAATGCCCACATTTTCCAAACTTTCTTATTCCTTTATAATTCATGGGAAATTGGGGCCAATCCTAACAGCTTTTGGCTCAAAGTGGTTATCCACTCTCCTGAGATTTTCAAACACCACAACACTCAGAGTGTTGTGAAAAACAAAAGATATCCAGTGAGTGGCAGTTCTAAGGTGAGAAATGCCTTGTTGATGAGAAAAGTCATAGAAGAATGGCCAGGCTGGTTTAAGCTGGCAGAAAGACTACAGTAACTCAGATAACCACTGTGTACCACTGTGGTGTGCAGAAAAGCATCTCAGAATGCTCAGCAGATTGAACCTTGAGGCAAATGGGCTACAACAGCAAAAGACCATGTTTAGTTCAAATTCTGTCAGCCAAGAACAGAAAGCTAAGACTGCAGCAGGCCCAGGCTCACCCAAAACTGGACAGGTGAAGACTGGAAGTTCAGGTTCAAGCACTTTATTGTCATTGTGTAATATAACAAAATAATTTTTGTGACAACCTCAAGGTGCATTTAAAATCCAAAAAGCAAATAGTTCAGATAGATAACAATATAACAAATAAATACAAATCAGAACTAAAAACTAAATGTTAGCAAGATGCCAAATACTATACAATATTTAAGTAACCAGGTTGGATTATTATTTCATAAATGTACACCAGCACAGATTATTATTGCACATGTTAGTAAACAGTATATTACACGTTACCTACATAACTTATTTTATGAGTTTATTGAAGAATGATCTCAATCTGAGGAGATATCCAAGTTCATCAAGTTTATGGCAGTTGGGAAGAAGCTATTTTTTAGTCTGTTTGAGTGTATGGATTGATCTGATGCACCTGCCTGATTGGAGGAACTTAAATAAGTAATGTCCAGGATGAATGATGTCCTTGATGATGTTCTCAGACAGTGAGTCTTGTGTTACATGTTCAAGTAATGACAGTTCAGTGCTAATAATGTCCTGTGCCTCTTTTACAACCCGGTTCAGGGCTGTTTTGGCTGCCTTGGTGCAGCTGCTATACCAAGCTGTAATGCAGTTAGTCAACATGCCCTATGTGGTGCATCTGTAAAAGATGACCAACAGGTTTTAGGGAGGTCAGCTCTCCTTAGCCTTCTCAGAAAGTAGAGATGTTGTTGTGCTTTGCCTACTACCACTGAAGTATTGTCAACCAAGGAAAGGTCCTCTGTGATGGCGAAGCCTAGAAACTTAAAGCTGGAGATTCTTTCCACAGCCTCTGCATTAATAGTTACTAGACTATACAGCGGTCTTTGTAGTGGTCCTAAAGTCCACTACGACTTCTTTGGTTTTTTTGGTATTTAATACCAAGTTGTTGGTGTCACACAACTCTATCAGGGTTCTGAACCTCCTCCTTATATGTACCTTTATTGTAGTTTGATATGAGCCAAATGACAGTTGTATCATACGCAAATTTAACAATGATGTTTGATTTGTGGATGGGTTGACAATCATGGGTAAAAAGTGCATAAAGGATTGTTTTTTAGCACACAACCCTGTGTCATACCAGTGTTTAGGGTGCAGATGGAGGATGTATGCTTGCCCAACCTGACAGAATGGGAGCAGTTGTAGAGAAAATCCAGTAACCATTTGCATATGGAAGGAGTTAGTCATAGTGCATGGAGTTTGTTGATCAGCTGACTAGGTATGATAGTTTTAAACGTTGAGCTGTAGTCAACAAAGAGCATGCTAATATAGGTGTTGGGCTTTTCATGGTGCGAGAGGACAGCAAGCAAAGCCATACAGATGGCACCCTCAGTTGATCTGTTTACCTGGTAGGCAAACTGGTGTTGGTCTAGATCAGCTGGGACAAAAGCTTAAATGTGACTGAGTACCAGTTGTTCAAAACACTTTGCGATAACAGGAGTGACAGCGACTGCTGAATAGTCATTAAGACAGGTTATCATAGGTTATCAACAGGTACGATGGTCATAGATTTCAGGCACAAGGGAATTATACATAAGGAGAGAGAGAGGTTGAATATGTGTGTAAATACCTCCGCTATCTGGTCAGCACAGGCTTGGAAGACACGTCCTTGCCCACCATCAGCACCTGCTGCGTTCCTTATGTTGATGTTATTGAGTGCCCATCATACCTTTTTGTGTTAGTAGAACAAGAGGCTGTGAGTCTTCTATCAGTTTGAAGCTGATGGGAGACTGATTATTGTCTTTGTCAAATCGATCAAAGAAACTATCAAGTTCCTCTGCTGGGTTGGCATTGATGTTGGTTGGTGCGTGGGTGTCAGAATTGGTCTGGTCTAATAAATCTTGATTTGTACTGAGGCACAGAGATGGTAGGGTCAAAATTTGCCCCCACCTACATGAATCCATGCACCAAACCTTCCTTTTGTCAAGGGTCCAGGCTGGTGGTGGTAGAATAATGGTGTGGGGAATATTTTCATATAACACTTTGGATCAATCATCGCATGAATGAATCTAGTTGCTGAATATGTGCATCACTTCATGTCCACAATTTACCCATCATCTAATAGCTGCTTCCAGCATGACAATTCACCATGTCACTAAGCCAAAGTCATCTTTAACTAAATTCATAAATAATAACATTAGTTCAGTGCTCTTCAGTGTGATGCAATCATGTCAACATGGAAATTGTGTGGAATCTGTGTCATGAAGAATTAGGGATGTTTTGAGAGCAAAAGGAGGCCCAATCCAGTATTACCATAGTGTTCCTAATAAATTTCTCAATGAGTGCATATGAAAATAAAGATTAATAGGAAAAAGAAACTTAGAATAAGTGAGTGTCAAAGCAAGCATTTAAGAAATGTATTTTGACATACCATTGCTAAAAATTATTGTACACTGTGTGATTCTCTACTCTGAACATTTGTTAAAAGGTATGATACGAATCATATATTGGAATGCAGCTGCATGTGTAATTAAAATAATTAAATCTTTATTATTATAGTTGTGCTGTAATGGTAACAATGGTAACATCTCCATTCACTTTACTTGCAACAATAAAGCCTTATATAGCTGCCTGTGTTGGAAAATAATATTATGTATGTTGCCTTTATTCAACTGAATGGCATCTTTTTATTATTCTTTGTTAAAGTTAAATCAATAGTTTAAAAAAATGTTTTTGTGCTGCAACAGAAACAGGGTTGTCCCAATTTGCATTTCTGTTACAAAACATGTTACCTCTTGGCAAGGGTGGCTGTTTGTGTGAAGGGGTATTTGTTCCCATGCTCATCAGAGTTTTCTCTGGATATTCTAATTTTTATCATATCCAAAAACACATGCATATCTGATTATCCTGTGAATCAAAATAAGCCCTCTGTGAGTGAGTAAATGTGTGTGAGAGTGTGCCATGTCTGTTTTATTGGCATGTCTGCAATGGAACAAAGAGGTCCAGAAAATTAAGGACATTCCTTCATTATATTATACAAATACTTTGTATGCAGATTTTGCAGCACTAATACCATTAAAATACATTTACAGAGCTAAAATAATGCAATATCCAAAAGAAATTACTGTTTTGTTCAAAGTCTTAGAAAACACACACATCTGAGCTGCATAACTATTGTATAACCATTTGGTGTAGACCATCATAAATAAATTTGCAGCTCCCAATGTTACCAACATACCTAACTGGTAGCAGCTGTTGAAAAGATGTGTTCTTCTAAAAGTTGAGACATTTTTTAAGGAGAAAATAGACTGTTGTTCCACCCCAAGGCTAAATGGAATCACACCATTTTCAGAAGTACTGTAGCTAAATAACAAAAGGCTGCCGTGCAGTTTATCATTTTTTTATGTTACTATTAATTTTTCCCTTTCTCTTATGGCGGTAATCTAGGGGAATTTGTCATTTATGATTCAGCTTCACTGAATCTTTATTGTGCATAAACACAAGCCATCTTTTCATTTCGTCACCCATTTCCTCCTTTCCTTTTTGGTTCTTTTGCTTATGTTATATTTTTGTGTTTTTTATCCACACTCACACATTAAATGTTTATATTTTATATGTTTTATTTCTTTTATTAATAGTACTAATACGTCAAAAAATAAAAATGGGAACCTGTATGTTATGTGTGGAATGGCCATTTATATAAAATAATTTATTTTCTTATTTTTGTTAGAAGTAAATTGTATCTGGTGTAAAGCCGGGTGTGAAGCCCGGGTGCGTACAGCCACCGTAGCCCCGACAGACAGTCAGGACACAGGTTTTAGTCCACATGGCACACGGTTTATTTATAGTTGCCTTCACAACACACAAGGCTCAAAGAGCACAACACAGTCCCTTTTGCCGCCAGTCCTTTTGCCTCCACTCCTCCTAATGAGCTTCGTCCACTTCCTCCCGACTCAGGCCGCTGACTTCTAGCCCCTTTTTATAGGACTCCAGTTGCCCAACAAGCTTCTTCCGGCAGCACTTATGGGTGTGGCGGAAGTGTTGCCAAATCGGGCCCTGCAAATGTCCATGCTCCTCCTAGCGGTGGCCTCGGGCTCCAACAGGGTTGAGCTTCTATGCTCATGACCCTTGGGCCCACTGGAAACCAAGGGGACTGCCCTCTGTCAGTCCGGGGCAGAAAATATGTCTTGTTAAATACTCTCTCCCCTAGTCCCTCCACATTCAGTCTGTCCCGGCCGGGTAAGGGCCCTGACCATCTGCCACATTGGGTAGTTTTTGTACAATTGAATCTCATTAACTGTTACCTGAAGAATAATAAATAGAAAGAAAGAAATAAAAAATGTTTTTGAACATAGTATGTATTTTCAATGTCCTTGAAAAATGTTCCCTTTCTTTTGGCAAAAAAGAAGATCAATTATGAGATGAAAACAAAGAAGAATACTACGTTCACTCTCTAATGAAATAATTAGATTTTTAAAGCTATGATGATTGCGCAGATCACAGTAAATTTTCCTAGAAATTATTTTCAAACACAATAACTGAACTTATTCATGACAATGACGCCATGTTCTGTTTAAAATAAGAACACGCGGAGCAAAGTATGGTGATTTATCTGGGCATATTTAGATTTCTTACATGTGATATCATTCAGGTTTTCACTGACTGAAGAACTTGTACAAATGTTTTTATGGTACAAAAAAGGTAAACAGGAAACAATATATTTATCCATTAGTTGCTGTAAGAATTATGGGTCACAAGCTGGAACATGTTAAGCACATTTTGTACTCTTTTTTTTTTATAACTTCTGAAAGATCTTTAATAGGCACAAGCAAAAACAATACCTCAAGGTCTTTTTTAAGGATGTCATAGTAGACAGAGAAAGGATCACATTCTTATTTTTTATCAGTTATATCTGGACTGTGAAAAAAAGGACCAGAGTGGTAGATGCACTTGATTTGTTTTTATTTCCTCTATAAGTCCATCATTATAATTGATGTCTGTCTAGTCCTGTTAAGCTGGCCAGTAGTTTTCTCCATGTGTTTACTCAGTCATTTATTCAGTATGACTGATGTTTTGTGGTTTTCTTAACCTGTCATGGAGGGATATACATTACTCTCTTTGTTAAGCTAGCTACCATCCTCTTCCAGACAGTAGTATCTTCCAGAATTTTTTTTTCTTGTTTTATCTTCATAACTAACCAATATCCATCCTAAAAGGATGATGTCCCGTGTTGTGTTTGTTGAACCAGATGGCCAACTATCAACCTATCAGACAGTTGTCTTGTGACTGATCCATCAGTCTGTTGTTATGTACTATATAGGAAGCTGCAAGAAACATTCAAAACCTGGTTTTCACTCTTGCTTTCATCACGTCTTTCAAATAATTGTTTTATTTTTATTTTCAATCATGCTTTTCTCTTGCACTTCCACTCAAATATAACATCAGCAATCCAGTGTTCTCACAGAAAAAAATGTTGTTTTCTCCTTTTTTAAAATTCATCATGTTGGATCACAACAAGTGATTTGTAATGAGGTTTTCCTAAACCGTTATGCCTACTTCCTGTTTTAATCCATATGAGAATTTTAACTCCTCATTTTTCATATCTCATTGTAAAACTTCTCTGGCACAAACACACCACTACATGATGAAAAGAAAGATTATAACATGCTTTTTAACAAACTACAGTTCAGCAGTCTGCAAACGGTAATTGTTCATATGCTAAGTTTTTAGCATTAACAGAAATTTCACGTATTTCGGATGTGCAGAAATAGCAACTAGAAATTACCTTGGAGAAGACAGCAGCCACTGAAGGTAGTAGACCCTGTAACGTCAAGAGCAAAAGACATGGTCACCAGTCCAGGGGCCTCATGCATAACGGCGTGCATAGAATTCACACTAAAACATAGCGTACGGACAAAAGTTGAAATGTTCATACGCACAAAAAAATCCAGATGCATAAATCAACTTCCACGTTCTTCCGCTCCATAAATCCCAGTCAGTTACACACGTGCATGCGCCTGTTGCCACTCCCAAACTCCTCCCAGAATTATGCCTCTTTGAATATGCAAATCAATATAAATAGCCCTTAAGCTCGGCGTTCTGTGAAAAGACAATGGTTAAAACAGTGGTATAAACAACAAAAGGAAGTTGATTGAGTGACATAGAGTGTCTGAGAAACTCGAAAGTTCAAGTTCACAATGTCGCACAGTGCCTGAAATAAAAAAGAAGCTGTCAGATATCAAAGTCACTATAAAAAGGTGAGTCGTAGCCCACCATCTGAGTGTCATATGAAAGCTTATTAGGGTACAGAGAAAAGAAAAAAAATAGAGACACGGTGTGAAAAAAGCTTGAAATGTCAACTTTAATCTTGAAATTTCCACTTTAATCACGTAGTTTATTTTGTCATTAAAGTAGAACATCATAAACTTCATCTTAAAATTGTTTAATTTACTAGTTTCTCAAATCCCATCGTAACAAAAGTAGCACATTAAATGCTTTGTTTTTGTGCATCACTACGTGCTTCTTAAACGGCTTTCTCTTCCTCCGACAGGACACAGTATCCATTACATTTGTGATATTACAGCTCTCTGAATAATTAAAATACTGAGATGTATACTTGATATCATTTTCATGATGGTAGGAGTTAAAGCATGTATTAAACATGGGAACATGGTGGTGCAGTGATAATGACGAGCCGGCGCCTCATCCAGAGATTGTTCCTGCCTCACACAAGATGCTTGCTGCGCTGTGGCGACCTTCGATGAAATAATTTATTGCAGCATTACTGTCTCTTTCAAAAGTACTAACCCTTCCTTTTCTTTCCCCAAGTAACCAATCGCCACACACTCATCTCTGTAATAGACGTTAAGCCATCTGTAAGCTGAGAACGCAGATTCTTTAAAACTTTTAAGGAATGTTGAAATATCTTCGTAGCACATGTTTCTGTTCATCTATCCTTCCAGTGTCGCTCTAGCCCCAGCAAGAATACAGCGCCAGACAGAAACAATCCGTGAACGGAGCGCCAGCTCCTTGCTAGTGCTGCGACACGGTGTCCTCACATGTTTAATTATTAACAATATAGATTATTTAAATGAAGTTAAAGTTTTATCTGTATAATCTGCAGGTCTGTTGCCATTTGAACAGACTTCTGATGCCCTGTTTAAGAGGTGATCGTGCTTCAATATAATGGCTAACATATTGCGCTCACATCTGTTGTTTTTGCCTCCAAATTGTTGAGTTGAACTATTTAATCTTTATGTGTCACCTTTAGCTGTTATTGCTATACTTTAACTTTGTTTCCTTGTGACAACTGTTAGCTAGAGTATTGTGTCAATTTCTTGTAGATTACCCACCCCCCCTTTAGAATTATTTGTAAACCATTTTGTAAAGAGTTAATGCTTGGTATGTAATTATGAGTTTAAAATTTTGTTTTGGGATTTTCTGCCATTATCTCTTTACCTTTGAGTACTGTATTGTTGTTTTAAAAATCTCCTTAAATGTGTCATTGCCCATGTGCATTTTTTATTTTAAGGTTCTTCGCTAGCCTTTAAGTTTCAACCTTTGTAAAGTACACTTTCTTTTTGTGCACAGGTACTCAAGTAAAGTAATGAAATCATTTTTAAGGATTCTGCAGATTTTTCTGTTTACTCTCAGTTTATAAAACTGTTTATTTCACAACTTTTATCTCTCACTCAATTAAATTTTTTTTAAGATCCACCTATTAATAAAAAGGATTTTAGAAGGAGACATCAAGCATAAAAATATACTCTGTTCAAAACACAACTTTATTTTATAGGCTATTATAAAAATGTAATTTAAGTCAGATTGAAAGTAATGTGAGAGGGAAATTAATCAATACTAGAAGTAGAGGTGGATGGTAAATCAGAAAATTATATTTATCAAATTTAGAGGTTTTATATTACCATAATTTGACTAATTTCTGTGATTTCTGTAATTACTATTGTCACGTTTGTAAAAATGGGCAAAATGTTTAAGTATTAATAATTTTTCTAAATTGTTGTCATGTTCAAATATGCATGCTTGGTGATATTTGTCCTTCCTGAGCCACCTTACAGTGGGGCATTCCCAATGTAAGTAGTGTATCTACAAGAAATACATGCAACGAAGCTAATCCTTCTTGTTTAAGACTTTGGTAGCATAGCCAGTAAGTTTATATAGGTAACATTTTACCATTTTGTAATGCTACTTATAATTTTAAAACTGTAAGTACTGTAAACTATGTTAGTTTACTTTGTAGTTTCATACCTGCTCTTTGTTAATAGAGTGAAGGTTTGTACAGCTTGTGTCAAGCCTGTCTCCAAGTCATTATATTGATAAAGAGAGGATTTTAGCTGCCTGAATATCTGTTACATCGTAAGAGTGAGATCAGAACAATTGTTACAGCATTTCTTCAACCATATCCATAATTTTACTGAAATAGCTAGCAGATGTATCTATCTTCATTCTTGAGCATCACAGACATGTACCAGAGTAAGAGCAGGCACACATTCCCCCAAAACCCTGCACAATTCACTATCAGGTTTCCTTTTTGACATTAGACCCTTTGGCCTATATTCTCAAAGATTTTATAGCAGCACAATTCAAAAGGCCATTTCACCTAACCTAACCCTTCCTGCTGTTGCTTTTGCAGTTAACAAGCAGCTACCCTCATTGCTAAATTATGGATAAGTAATGAACAGTGGCTATTAAGGCTAATTCATTTTAGCTAACCCATTACGTTTAGATAACAGCATACAGGTGTTACTGAAACTCAATGGATTCTCCATGTGACTTTTATGGAATTAAAGGAAATAGGCACCCAGTAATGCAAACATTTAGCCTCCAAATTGTATTCTACTTCAGTAGCTTTAAAATATTTGTGTATGCCAGTTAGGAATATACTGAAAAGAAATAATAGCCACAATATACAAACATGTTAATTATTCTAAAAAAACATTTAATATTTACTTATCTAGATGCATAAACTAAGAACTGTATCTTTATAACTATATGCTTATTTGCAGTTGGTATTTTCAATATGTACAGTATAGCTTGTTACAAAGGCTTTTAAGGTGAATCACAGTTTTCTTATTATTAAATTAATCATTATTGAAGGAAATAGATTAAATTATTGTAATTAACAACGTTATCACTGTCACACAGCATTTCATTAATCACATGTTTTGTAAACTAGTGCAAGAAATATAAAATTGATTAACATTCTCTTTAGGTCTATAGCATTTCAGCTAAAGCTAGCTATTTTGTTTCTCTTCCCTTACAAATTATTTCCCTTGAACTGAGTAAATAAATACTTTCTTCCTTTTGCTCATTAAATTTCAGGAATTACTTTTTCGTGGCATAGATTAAAGTAACCAAGTGCTAGACATCATTATGAAAAGCAAAATAATAGACTTTAACAAATAAATCAATACCAAGACAATAAATCATTTACTATGGAAGAATCCTCAATTCAAGTTTCAGGAAACTAAGAATCAGACCCTTAGGTTCATGCAATTGACAATGATACCTAAGAAAAGTAGAAAATCCAGACTATTTGTCAGGGGACTTACTTGGGAAGGAATTAGGTATAGTACACAAAACAGTAATAGTTAAGCTTTAGAATAAAGACTGCCACTGCCTCCTCCAGACAATGATAACAAAAAGGTCACCTGGATGCAAGAAAAGGTGGAGACAAGACAGCTACTGTCAAGGTGGTGGGACACTTTTAACAAAGGTAAGCTAAAGTTCAAAACTTGCTTGCTTTTTATGTTTATTTTTATTTAACACAACAAAGTTCTCAAACCCTGCTTAATTAAATTAAGGATGCAAAAGATCTGAACCAGCCCTAAATAAAGCATCAGTCATTCACAGTACATTTAATCACTAAGGTCAGTTTAGAATCAGCAGTCAACCTAATTGTAGGATCTGGGAGGAAAACTAGAGTACCAAATAGAGGTAGATCAGATAATCTCTGCACTGACAAGACTAGGCAGAGAATTCAAACCCAAGATGCCGGATCATTAATGCTAACCACGCTAACACACTTCATTGAATATGTCTTATGTAAATTCAATTTAATAGGTTAATTTGCTTATGTGTAAACAAGACTCTGCATGAAAAATCTCTAAACATAATTGCATGTCTTAAGAATAAGAATAACTTTGGCTGTAAACTATACAGCCACATATATAACAATACATATGCAGCATGGTCAGCCAGCGTGTGGAACAGATAATATCATGTGTTTATGTATTATTTGTTGTTTAACACCGACTGTCCTGCTGTAATTGATATTAGTATTGCTCTCTTAATTAAATCATTTTTAGTTATTTATTACTCATAATCCAATGGGTTAATTTCTCTGAGTCATACAAATGGCAGTTGTGGAAATGTCTTTGAATGCACACTCCACTTGAGGACTTTCTCAAGTCAAGCTGTATGAAACATTTAACATATTTCTAAGTTGTAAAGTACAAGAATAATAATTCTGACAAGCATTGTTAAAAAAACAATACAGAGAGGCCAGTTTACGAAGTGATTGGAGAACCAAGTTTATGCATAATCTGATTGTACACTAATCTCTTTTATTCTTATTCTTTTAATATGAACAGGATTGGTTAGGTTGATTGACGATTCTAAATTGTCCCTAGTGTGTGCTTGGTGTGTGGGTGTGTTTGTGTGTGTCCTGCGGTGGGTTGGCACCCTGCCCGGGATTGGTTCCTGCCTTGTGCCCTGTGTTGGCTGGGATTGGCAGACCCCTGTGACCCTCTGTTCGGATTCAGCGGGTTGGAAAATGGATGGATGGATGGATTACACAACAAAATGCATCATCATGTCTTTGATTTACACATGCAAGTGTTAACTGCTAACAAATCAATATTGTATTCCACTCAATTTTACTGAGGTGGATTATTATTATTATTTATTTTTAATAATATAATATTGTTATTATTATTATATCCCCTTTTGGTCTCTTTTATTCTAGGAGAATTACCATATATACTTGTGTTTAAGTTCTCCCATGGATAAGTCAGGGCTTGATTTTACTGTATGATTTCCGGTATTTTATCATGTCGGTCATATAAGTTGAATGCGGAAAACTGATGCTATTGATCCAAGAGATTATGATATGTTAACACCCATCTGAGAGAGTAACCACAGAGCATGCTTCCTTTTTGTTCTATGTATTGTGCCTACTTGACCACTTGTAGCGTTCAGTCAGAAGAAAATATGAAGCTTGTTTTAAATTAAAAATCATTGAAGTGGTGAAAGAAATTGGTAACTGCACTGCTGCAACAAAATTTGATGTGTCTGAGAAACTTGTGCGAGATTGGAGGAAGCAAGAGGATGTAAAAAATCAAAAAAATTAAGTGTTGTCGGGGTCTGATTTAATAATTGATTTTTCGGGTTTCAAGACCCAACTTATACACAAGTATATACGGTAAATGGTTCTGTATGATTGCTTTTTATATAATGTTTGTTTATTTATAGTTGGAGAACATGAAAATTAAGTAACTTTTTCATTGTCACAACATCAAAGACAGGAATTGAAACAATTGCTTTCCAGTTTAAAGTTCAGTGCCTTTGGCACTGGGTCACATTGTCTGCATAAAGTAAGTATACCAGTCATTTTCTGAGTCCTGTGTCAGAAGAGGCTATGTTTTATCAAAGCAACCTGATTTATAATACCAATCCATTTACTGTATCTTATGTGTGATCTGGATGTGAGAGAACAATACAGTACCAAGAAAAAACACATGCAGACATAAGGAGAACAAGCAAAATCTATAAAGACGGCAACTGTCACTGGATTTGAACCTAGGACTTTGAAGCTCTGAGGCAGACCAGTGGACTACGTGTGGGGTAAAATAAACAGTGCATAATGAAGAATGAAAATAAATATTTATCCAAGTCTTATTAAATCCAAAACAAATACAACTGTTTTTTGTATAGTAGCTTTATTATTGGTATATGCTGAATGTACAGCTATCACTAAAATATGAAACTATAAAAAAAAATATATTCTCTTTTTTCTGCTTTCTTTTGCCTTCCCTAAAATTACACTGACAGAGCAGTTTAAGGCAGTGTCTTAGCTAAATATGGTTTTATTTTCAACATGGTTTTTTTATTTATTATAAAGAATCGTGCATGCACACACTTTGCCTACAGACAAGTGTGACTTATTATGGCATGATAACATGTACATTCAAATTTGATGTATGTTTGTTTCAAAAGTGAAACTCTTTAACCTGTCTTTTACTTTCCGTCAAATAGATTTACACTCAGTTCAACATTTATTTAAATACTGTTAATGAAACGCAAAGTTTTGTCAACCAATTTCTCCAAAAGCTGTGGTAAACATTTTGCCTGAGCTACCCTTCTTACCAATGTTACTGTTTTAAGTTATTTGCTTAGAATTTTTTGATGTATTGGATCTAGGTGACCCACAACATCAATCTTTATTGCTATTCAGATACAACAAAGAATCCAGAGTAGAAAACTCTTTAAAGAAATACACTGCTGTCTACATTCATTACAGAATTAATTTGAGTTTCAAGCCCTACTTCGATAATACAGTATATAATAATATATTTGTTCCTTTTGATTACCTTGGTTGTAAATATGGAATCCCATCAACACACATATTGATTTTTACAAGTTAGGAACTTTGTAAAAAAATAATTTCCCTAACTTCCCTAATCCACTACCAATGATCATACTTGAAAACATTTAAACTATTAACGAGAATTATATTAGTAGCATTTCTAGATTTTATTAAATATTGTCACTTTGCTCACCACCAGACTACCTTGGCAAGACTGAGAAAGTGACCTCTCCATCAATATTTCAGGCAAGGCATGGAATTTAATAATTCATAATAATCGTTCTTCTTCAATTTGTACAGAACATGCTGTAGTTCATCTGAATTTTGTACACCGTACACACCTCTCCAAAGTAAAATTATCTAAAATATATTAGTGACTGGACCTTTATTGGCAATGATGCCAGGTATCTGTGGCCTTGCTCAGCTATATTTTCTGAGACTGTGAAAACCTTTATGCTTAAACATATTTTCTTATCTATCAGATAGTGTAGAATTTACGTACTTCAAGTTCTCTTACTGCAGTGTTTGAAGCTATTTCCAATTAACTTAAATTATCTGGTAATAAACTGACCATTATTTCCTACTTACATTGTTAGCATGTCAATAAATGTTTTTTATTTGGAAGAATGTTAACACACTCTCCATACTTCAATGGGTTATATTTTATATTATCTAATATTAGAAGAAAAGTTTTTTTTTGTATGGAACTATACAGAGCTTCATTACAATTAAGCAAGAATTCATTAATGTTACTCTAAAATAAGTCTTCTGAGCTCCTGTTTCTGCAAAACTCTCACTGGTTTAATAAAACATTTTATAACGCCGTAGGCCTCTTGCTTTTATTTCTAATTATCTCTGTGTTCAGTTTGAGGGTGGGTGTTTTTGCCTGGTTTATGATTACAAATCTTAATTGCTTCTGTGATATGGGGGATTAATTATATTTCTATTTGTTTTAAATCTTTACATTTTGTTGTATTGAAACATATGTTTTTATATTATAAAACTTCTGTAATGTTTACGGTAAATTTGGAACAATTGAAACTTTAAAAATGAAAAGAGTTTGCTGGCTCTGTTGGTGTTTACTGGGAATATAACAAGGTGGGCACTATACATTATTAAGTAAGAGTGAGGCAATTTATTTAAAAAAACTATATATATTCTCAGTGAATGGAGTGTTAGAGGTTCTAGAGTAGAACACCTAAACACAGTTATTAATTAAAATAGGATTATTAGTAAAAACAACTAGTTTATATGCTTCACATTTCTGCAGCTTTAATACTAATAATTTGCTATGCTTAGCACTAGAGATATAAAACTTAGTCCTGGTGCAGTTTCAATTTCAGTATTTTTAAGGTCAGGGAATTTAATTCAGACCACATATTGGATATCATCAGTTCATATTCCAGCTTGTTCCAAAGATGAGAGATGGGACTTCTGCATCATTTGCCTGTGTTTGCAGGCCATTAATACAGATGTGAGATAAACATCATAACCACAATTTATTTCCATGATCTCTTCCAACATACTGCAAAAAAGAGATTCATATAAAACTCTTATGTAATGAGTAATTAAAATGATAAAAAACAGACGATAAAGGAAACAGTGGCAGGTTAAAGTGACATGTAGTACAGTGGCAATCACATTGTAATTCTTGTTTCAAATTTCCAATAGGGAGGAAACGATAGAGAGATAAAAATATAGTCAATCCTAAAATAAGTAAAATAATGAGGAGAAAAGTACAAGAATAAAGAATTACCTATAGGAAAGGAATCAACCAAATTTAGATCAGAGGAAACTTGCACAACAAAAGGGTCAGATGATTAAAACCGTGACAGACAGAGGACGAAAGTTTATTGAGCAGCTGGTCCATAAAGGCATTTGTGTCCAGGATAATGTCATAAGGAGTCAGACAATGCACACATATAGTGCTATTTTTTCCACTGAACACAGTTAGCATTTATTATAATACACCTAACTGTTCAGACCACACATTCATTATTTTAGCTTGGAATTTGTGGTGTATAAGAATTATCGCCCTCTTCTTTTTGGAATTTGCAAATGCTAATACAGCAACGAAACACTTCTTATTAAGTAATCTAGCCTAATCTATTATGCAACTTGGATTCTTGTAAAAGTCCAACATCCACTCTTTTGTGCCAGGGCTAATCACTGTATTTAATCCTAGGCTGTAAGCATTTCACAAGTCTAGTGATATATTTTAAGGTATAGTAACAGAAATAAAAAACAAAAATGAAGATAAAAATGACACGAGTAACTTTCCAAAACCCACCGCATATACCCCCTCCATAGTGAAGGGATTACCTAAACAGAAATCAACCTTGCAACATCTAACCAATCCCACACCTTTTCCCATAGACATGTGAATATGTGCCAAAGCAAACAAAAGTGTAAATAAAATAACATTGTTGAATCTGAATGTGATGAGAATATTCTATGGGCATGTTCAGTTTCAAGAGAAATGCCACTTAATGCTGGAAACCACTTCAGGCAGGCTTTCGAAAGAAAAGTAATAATACTGTTTCTCTCCAGATCTTCAGACAGTCCTAAAATTCATATTTTCATGCAATGCCTACAATCTTCTTGATCTGTCAGTTCTACCTTAAGTGTAGCAATCTCTCTGCACAATGCTTCAATTTCATTGCTGTCATGAGAAGCAGTGGATTTTAGAAAGTGTATTTCATTTTTGATCTGGGATTTTTCCGGCTTAACACTGGAAATTTCCTCTTGTAGTTCTGTAAAATGAGCTTGCAGATTAGTGTTTAAAAGTGTTTGTCTGCTCCATAAGGAAATCTCTCATCATCTCCCAGTTTGTGGAGCTTTACTCACTAGCTTCCCCTGGAGGCTTTGAGTATGTCTTCAGTGAGTCAAAGGCTTCAGGGTGATTTCTTTGTATCAAAATAAATTCTTTAGCCTGTTGTGCTCAATCGCAACAAAAGTTCCACCTACTACATAAAGTATACCTTTAAATACCTTTTCCATATCAGTTTATACTAGGATATTATGTACAGCAAGTTAAGATGTGTAATAAATGAAAACCCGACAGAAACCCTTCAGTAAGTTTCTGTTTTGTAAGGTAAGTCTGGTTTTGAAATGCTTCAATTTTTCTTCTAAGACTTGAAATGGCTTAGCTGGGTTTATTGGTAGTCAGATTTTGAAAAATCGCTGTTTCTATAAATATATGAAGGTAATAAGTTACATTTCAATGTGGGAAAAAATGAAGCATTAGAAAGTAATTTAATACATGGAGATTTGTTCAGCATTGTCTGGTTTATGTGGCGATTTATTTGGTATGGTACAGACATCATAAAAAGCAAGACGTGAAAAAATGTTGTATAATAATTGTAAAGAAGCAGCATTATTTTATAAAGTCTAATATGATTAAAAAAAACAGTCTATATTTAAACACGTCCATCATTTTGCCTTTTTTCACACATGACATGGCACATTAAAAATATAAAACAAATGAGATGTATCAAATTCATGATATTTTAGGCCTTTAATAATTTTATCAGGACCATGTCGAAGACATACGTATGCCATATTGACGTGGTTTAATAATAACATACTTGCCTGGAATTTGTCACAGAATGTTTTAGGTTATTACATCAATCCTTTCTCAGCTGTTAGACTTGCAATTCTGGCATCTGAATTGAGATAGTCTCCTTTAGATTAAATTACTACTCAAAATACAAAAGAATTTTGTTTAACTTGAAACTCCTTAATTAACATAAATTAAGACCTGGCAGGTCAAGGAGATCAGCTTGGGGCAAATTTGCAATCACAGAGAAGTAGGATAAAACCAAATTAAATTAAAGCAGATGATAAAAGGTACAGGGTGTCTTCATCTTGTTAAGATCAGTTCAAATTAGAACTGGGGCACCCTTTCTGCACAAAACTGTTTACAAAGAGCAGACTTGGCAATTAGTGGCTTTCTAATCAAAAACAAAACAGTGGGTTTAATGCAAGCATACCCCAGCATGCCTCCAAACATTTTCCATTAAATAATGGAGTCCTGTAGCCACATGCTACCATTCTCTGACACATGGCACAAATTATGTGCTGTGAAATAGTATTTTAAAAATTGAAATCAAATGTATGCCACCGTCCTTATTTTTACCGTTTCCAAACATTTACTCCATGAACAATTACGAAGTTTTAAAAGTATCAGTGCACAACAAATCAAAAATCAAATATATGAAAATAATAAGCTATGCAGCTTTTCAAATTGAGCTAAAGAGAAAATGGGCATAGAAATGCTGAAAAAAATGTAGGAAAATGCGGTCAGAATATTGCAGTTTTGCAAAGACTTGTATCCATTTTACTAATAACTGAGTTAACAAAAGCAG
The DNA here is from genome assembly GCF_900747795.2 of Erpetoichthys calabaricus. Classification (NCBI taxonomy): domain Eukaryota; kingdom Metazoa; phylum Chordata; class Cladistia; order Polypteriformes; family Polypteridae; genus Erpetoichthys; species Erpetoichthys calabaricus. The sequence continues at coordinate 151,616,783 of NC_041396.2, forward strand.
CAATGACTTGTGCAACTGCAATCATTGTACCAATTATTACTAAGTGACCCATCACACAGGGGGTATCCACAAAGAAAAAGCTTTGAGGAAATTAGGATAACATTTAAAAAGCAGCGGTAGGAAACCAGGCCGTTCTAAATTAAAAAAAGCACTTGGTTAATAGAAAGTGTCTAGGATGGTAGCAATTCAATCACATACGATTGGAATTTTAAAATTAGTCTTTTGAGGTGTTGTCATATGCTCAAACATGTGGCAGGTCTTACAGTGGCAGATGTAGTGGGGCACAGGGAAGGACATTGAGGAGGCCATGTGGTTTAACTTCTTATCCTTTTCTTTCTTCAGTCAGGAACAAACTGACCCAGAAGATGAGCACTGAGCCCACCTCTGACCTACCTCCCATTACCACCTCTTCCAGTCCCTAGCATTCATAGCTCCTTGTTCTTCATCTGCAGGTGCATCTTGCCTTGCGGCAATAAACATGGCGTCCTTCTAAAAACCCAACCATTCTCAATGTCCTTGTTCTTTTACAATGCTCTGATACAGATTTTCAACCATCCAAAGGTATCTTTTTGTCCTACTTTCTACACATTATTCTGAGTCTCTGTGTGGTGTTTCCATGACCATGGCTTTGAACTTCACATTTTCAGCCAAGATAGCAAAAGAGTAAAAAGGGGTGGGGGCTGCTTCTAGGGAGCAGCCATCATGAAGATTGAGATAAGTGGCTATCAGAGCACCATTTCAACAGAATTGAATGAGGCTACTGGTGAGATACAAGCTCTCTTGGTAGTAAACTTAATCTCCATTGCCCTCCTCGTTCCTCCAAGGTATATACACAGTTCAACTTTTAGAATCCCTCAGGAGGCAAATTCAAAAGAGAGTAGTGTGTTCAATCACCAGCTGTGTCATTCAGTGATACATACTATCGCCATATTGTCAGGACTGGCTAATATTATAAAACACATGGAGAGGATCATGTAACCATTATCAATACCTGGTTTGGAGTCTCCTTATCTTAAGCTGGGGGTAAATGCTACAAAAATGTTTTTGGCTACTTATCATTGTCCTTTATAAATCGAAGGACAAAATGTTGTAAAAAGATTTAAGGCTCCAGCCAGAGACCCCATTCAGTTTGCAAGATGTTCGGCTTAGAATGGCAACCACTGTGGTTAAATAATACTATGTCTCACCACTAGTTGCAAATCAAAGATGCTTTCTGCCAGTAGGGTGTGGACGCTAGGTGGTGTCACACACGTGCGATTAGGAGGCAGTCAAAAAGCCTAAAGGTGAGTGAAATATCACGAGTCGAGGGGTTGTCACGTGGTATTTACCTGAATCTCTTCATCTCTCAACAGGAAAACCGAGGAAAAATAATCACGTTCATTTCTGGGTTCCAAAATTGCCACCATAATGTCACTTCCGGTGCCCTGGCATGACATCACTTCTGTTGGACAATATACAGGGACGGTCCCCAAAACTTTATCTTTGTGGATCTTCTTATTTCATGAGATTTCCACAATTGGTGTAGTCAGCAGGATTAGATTTTTTCGAAGATGACGGAAGAACAGGACCTCAGCACTGTGCTTTCAACGATTATGGGTGAACTACGTACTTTAAAGGTGCAGATGGGTGAAACTCTGGCACAGCTAGCCGAATTCGAGGCTCGCGCCTCAGCCACAGTACGGTCGGAGGCCGCTCGGTCATTACCGACCCAATTAACATACTTAACAGAGGACGATGATATCAAAACTTATTTTTTGGTTTTTGAGCGAACCGCAAAGCGGAATGCATGGCCAAGGTCGGAATGGACATACCTACTGGCCCCCTACCTGAAGGGGATAGCACAGAGGGCTTATTACGATTTAACCAAGGAACAGGCTGCAGACTATGATGTTCAGAAAACTGAGGTGTTCAAACGCTACGGCATATCTCCGGAACAGCAGGTGAGGGAATGGAGGGAGTGGCAATATGATCCCAAACGACCTTTAAGAGCACAGGCATTCGAGGCGTGGAGTTGGCTAAGGCCCAATTTAAACAACTCCCACAAGATGGCCAAGCTACTTGCGTGTGAGACCTTTATTCACGCCCTACCTGATAATATCGCCAGGCAAATCCGGAAGCAAAACTTCGAAAACATGGACACCTTGATCAAGGTCGCTGAACGTCACTGGGCAGCTTGCAAATCGGGGTGATCAGAACGGTTCTCTCGCCGTACCCAACAAGCACGTGAGGCAGCCCCTGAGTTAGTTATTCTAAATGGCCGGAAGGTAAGGGCAATGTTCGATTCCGGGAGTAACATTTCCATTGTTGCTTCCCAATTCATTTTACCGCGACAGTGGCTTAAAATAAAAACTAGCCTAACGTTATTATAAGACTGCTAACTGTATGATTTCTGAGGATCACATTATGACTAAAATAACCATATCAGTACTACCGGATCCCCCATTTCCAGTCCAGAGATCCAGAGTCCAGAGATTGGAAAAAAATTAACAGCTGTAAAAACGTAACTGCTGCTGGAAAGAATTTGGGCTTAATAATTGAGAGTTCATCTACTCTGACTGACTCCACGCCGTGTACAACGGTCACTAGGACCCATGTAGGTACTCAGTATGAGGGAGTTGATGTCCCATCGTCCTCTGCGGGAGTTAGTACAGTTAACCTAGAGGACATGGTGGCAGAAGCCCCTCCCATTGAGGTCAATAGAGACCCTATTCAAAATTTTTCAGCCCAATTTCTAATTACCCCATCTTCATTTAAAAGAGAACAATGGAACAACGATTCCTTAAAATTTGCGAGGAATGCAATAGTATCTACCGAGGGTCATGCAACCCTATATCCCATGCCACCCATTTAGGCTCTGAAAAAACATTGGAGAGAATAAAGCTCCGATTTTATTGGCTGGGAATAAACGAGGAGGCCCGACAATTTTGTGCTTCTTGTCCCGAATGCCAACTTCGTCAGATTCCTAGGAGGGACTGAGCTCCTCTCGTTCCCCTTCCCCTTATTGATGTACCATTTGAATGAGTCATTATTGACCTCGTAGGACTGTTAGAACCCTCGTTAAGAGGCTATAAATATATTTCAGTTCTAGTAGACTATGCCACTCGATTTCCAGAAGCTGTTCCCCTGCACTCAGCTACTTCGAAAAACATTGCACGGGAATTAGTAGGGATATTCGCACGTGTAGGGATCCCCAAAGAGGTTCTGACCGACCAAGGGACTCCTTTCACTTCGGAGGCATTCAGGGAGGTGGCTAAATTACTCAGGATAAAACATTTGAAAACATCGGTCTCTCACCCCCAAACAGACGGGTTGGTGGAACAATTTAATCAAACATTAAAACAGATGTTACGTAAAGTAGTTATCAAGGATGGGGGAAACTGGGATTAGTTGCTCCCCTCGTATTGTTTGACTATTGGGACGTCTCACAGGCCTCTACCGGTTTTTCTTTGTTTGAATTATTATATGGAAGACAACCCCTTGGGCTATTGGACATGTTAAAAGAAGGTTGGGAAGAGGAAGTCTTTCCTACCTCAAATATACTTGAATATATCGCACAACGCGATAGATTGGAAAAAATTAGACCTAAACTAAAAGACAATTTGTAGAAGGCTCAAGCAGCACAGTCTCGTTATTAAAATAGAAACACCACCTTTTGGGAATTTGTCCCAGGTGCTCATTCCAACTTCCCATTCTAAATTATTGGCGCATTGGCAAGGCCCTTACGAAATTAAGGAAAGGAAAGGACTCGTAGATTATTTGGTTAAACAACCAAATCGTCGACCAACTGAGCGAGTATATCATATAAATTTGCTGAAGCTGTGGAAGGACAGGGAAATTGATTCCTCCTTCGGCCAGCTTCACTCCCTTTTCATGTCACAATCTCACCTTAATTTCGGACCTGATTTGACCCCAGAACAAAAACAGGACCTAGAAATGGCTGTCCTGTCAGTACCAGAAGTTGTAAACGAGCTACCAGGACGGACTGCTCTGATTGAGCATGACATTATTACTGACCTGGGGCTAATTGTCAGAGAAAGACCTTATAGGCTCCTGAAAGCAAAGAAGGCGGAAGTGGAGTTGAAAATTAGATGAATGCTGGAAGAAAGTTATAGCCCCTGGTCTAGTCCAATTGTCTTAGTTCCTAAGCCGGATGGGTCGTGGAGGTTTTGTAATGACTTTCGATGACTTAATCAGGTCTCTAAATTTGACGCGCATCCAATGCCGCGAGTGGATGATCTACTCGATCGGCTTGGGAACGCTCAATTCCTAACTACTCTTAATATGACTAAAGGGTATTGGCAAATTCCCTTAATGGCCTACGCTAAAGAAAAAAATGCTTTTAGTACTTCAAGTGGACATTGGCAATACATGCTTCTCCCTTTTGGCTTGCACAGGGCGCCAGCAACCTTCCAACGTCTGGTAGACACACTGCTTACGGCCCCACAATTCATTTAGTGCTGCCTATCTGGATGATGTAGTCATTTATTCCGGCACATGGAAAGAGCATGTATTGCAAGTTAAAACTGTGCTCTCCACACTGGCACAAGCTGGACTTCGCATTAATCCTAAAAAATGTTTTTTTGGATTAAAAGAAGCCAAATATTTAGGCTACCTGGTACTGTTAAACCACAATGGTCCAAAATTGATGCCATCATAAATTGGCCCTGTCTGATGACTAAGAGGCAGGTTCAAGCATTTCTGGGCTTAGTGGGATACTATCGCCATTTTGTACCTCGTTTTTCTGAAATTGCTACGCCCTTATCTAATTTAACAAAGAAAAGAGCACCTTTAAAAGTGGTATGGAATGATAGGGCTGATACTGCATTCAGTGACTTAAAATTGGCCCTTACGTCAGCACCTGATTTTTCTTTTCCTTTCATACTGCAGACTGACGCATCGGACACAGGATTAGGAGCCGTTTTGAGCCAATGCGTCGATGGTACTGAACACCCCATTATGTACCTCAGCCGGAAACTGCTGGACAGGGAGACCAGGTATACCACGGTGGAGCAAGAAGCCTTGGCGATCAAATGGGCTATCACACAGTTAAGGTACTACCTTTTGGGTCAGGAATTTACTCTGGTGACGGATTATGCTGCTCTACAGTGGATGTCCCTTCACCGGGAGTCTAATCCCCGAGTCACTCGGTGGTTTTTGGACCTTATCGTTTTAGTGTTGTTTATTGTAAAGGTTCCTTGCAGGCCAATGCGGATGCTCTCTCCTGTGCCCACAACCTCTCGGCGCAGGTCGCCCGACCTGGTGGGTCTGGGCTGAGGGGGGGTCATGTCACACACGTGCGATTAGGAGGCAGTCATAAAGCCTAAAGGTGAGTGAAATATTGTGAGGGGGTTGTCACATAGTATTTACCTGAATCTCTTCATCCCTCAACAAGAAAACTGAGGAAAAATAATTACGTTCATTTCCGGGTTCCAAAATGGCCACCATGACGTCATTTCCGGTGCCCCGTCATGACATCACTTCCGGCCACTATGAATGACTTCACGTCCGGTTCCTCCAAAAAAACGTTGTTTCCGGCTCCTGCATTCAACGTCATTTCCTGCCAACCATTTCCTGTACCCATATTCTCTTATGTATAAAAACGCCATCTTGCTTCATGTACTTTGCCAAATGTCCTAATACAGTACTTTTGATCATTTACATCGCTTTACTTTGCTTTATTTTTGTCCATTGGACAATATACGGGGATGGTACCCAAAACTTTATCTTTGTGGAACTTCTTTTTTTCGTGATATTTCCACAGTGGCACTGTTGCCCCTTAAACCCAACAGACAGACACGCAGAACACAAGGTAAAAGCACTGAGAAGTATTTTGATTCTTTTTCTTCTCAAAAACAGTGCTTCCTAAGCACCACAGCCACAATAAATACGCAAATTACTACAAAGCACAATATTCTTCTCTCTCTCTCTCTCTATCTCTCTCGCTCCTTTCTCCCAGCAAGCTTCGTCCACCAACCACCCGACTCTGGCTCGCCTGCTGTATCATCGTCAGTCCTTTAAATAGTCCTTGACTTGTCAGATGGAGAACTTGAGTTTTTCTTCTGCCTGAAAGTACTTCTGGATTTCCGTCCTCGTGACTTTTTAGGACTTCCGGAGCTATGAGGGAAGCATGACTCTGGCGGCACCCATGGTACCCAGCAGGGCTGTGAAGCCGAACTCCAGATCCTATGGTGCCCTGCAGGAATCCAGGGTACCGCTATGCCGCAGGGAAGTCTCTATCTAGCGTTTTGGGGGATGCAGTGTCTAAAAGTAGCTGCCTTCCCCAATCCTTTCATTTCAGGGCCGTCTCTCACAAGGGTTATCTGGTGGTTGATTGATGAAGATTCCTGTTGTAGTGTAGTGTTCAGTCTTTTGGGCAAGAAGCAGTGGAACAAGAGGTGGAGAAGAAGTGCTGCCAGCTTTCTTCTAGGTAGTGTTTGCCCGCACAAGTGATGGAAATGGCACACCCATGAAATGTTTCCCATAAGAGACTTAACTTGCTACTGTATATAGTATAAAACAATAAATAATATCTGTATTAAAATAGTTCCGCACAATGGGAAAATAGGAGAGGAGAATGTCAGTAATTAAGAGGGATGCTGTTCAGGAAGATTGTTCTGTTGGATTTTCATAGTTTAAATCATACAAAGGGCCATCTTTAAAAAGAAAGACAGTCCAGTTCAAGACACAAGTACATGTGTTATGAAAATCCATGTCCTGATGGACATGGACCCTTGTTGACATCTCTATTACTGCATGTTCTTTTACAATGCACTCTTAACAAACTACTAAGACCTTTGATTACATCTCTATTACTGCATGTTCTTTTACAATGTACTCTATTTTAACAAACTACTAAAACAAAACATATTGTCAGTATGTAATACCCAATGGTCCCTGTCAAGCAGGGACAGTTTCATATGCGCAGACTGTGATATTTAAAGCGTTCAGATACTGTAAGTACCAACAAATCACGTGTGCAATAATTTAACTGGCTTCTAGTACCACATGGAAGGAACACTAGACCAGCCACCATAGTTGTATCAAGAACATCAGTCCTGCTCAGGTTTGATTGTACACTGATCACACAGCATTACACTTTAATAAATGCAATAAATAATGATTTTTTAGAATATATTTCTATTTCTAACTGAAATGTGTACCATATTAACAAAGAAAATGGTTTCTAATATAAAGAAGTTCTCGATGTAATGATAACAGTTTTGTAAGAGGTTCTGACTGTTCAATAACTCAATAATAATAATAATTCATCAACTCCAGTAGAAGTTAGTGTCTCATTTAAAACCATTTAAGTAGTAAAACTTGAATATATGATACACAAAAACAGTTTATCCTAAGTAATAAGAGAACAGATTTATTTGAAAAAAAAATTCACTTTGCTGAAATCAGAGAAACATGCAAAAGAATTACATTGCAACATCTAAATGAGATTGGGTGTATATATAAATAGCCTTTATGATATCATAAAATAGTGGCTCTGAGGCTAGGGATCTGCACTGGCAATCGGAAGGTTGCCGGTTCAAATCCCGTAAATGCCAATAAGGATTCTGCTCTGTTGGGCCCTTGAGCAAGGACCTTTAACCTGCAATTGCTTTTGAGTAGTGAGAAAAGCTCCATATACTGTAAATGCAAAGAATTATAAAAAAATACTGATCTTTTAAAACTATTAAGCTTTATTGGTTCCAGATAAACACATTACAGAAGGTAAAAGTTCAGTAAAACAAAATTATAAGATTTAAATCAAAACTTCAAACAATTCCACATATCACTGAAACAATTAAAAAATATAATCATAAATAACACTAAAACCGCGACACTCACCTGGTAGATTCTGTTTTGATGAGCATTGATATGAACTCTTTGCAGGTAGATGCTTCATAAACTATAAACAATATTTGGACTTTGCAGATGCATAATATAGTAATGACATACTTAAAAGATTAGAGCATATAAAAGGTTTTGAATATAAATCAACTGATATTATTCCCTGATAGTACAATGTACAACTGAGACCATATCCAGAGTCCTGGGGCCTCATGTATAACGCCGTGCGTAGAACTCACACTATAATATGGCGTAAGCACAAAAGCTGGAATGTGTGTACGCACAGAAAAATCCAGACGCAGGAATCTGTGTGTATGCAAACTTCCACGTTCTTCCGCAACATAAATCCCGATCAGCGTGAAAAGTAACGCACGCGCCTTCTGGCCCACCCCAACTCCTCCCAGAATTACGCCTCTTTGAATATGCAAATCAATATAAATAGACCTTAAGCTCAGCCTTCTGTGAAAAGACAATGGGAAAAGCACGTGGGAAAATATAAGAATTTCAACGAATACTAAGTGGAGGCAAGGAAAAACGTACTATTTGTTGGTTTAAACAGTGGGATAATCAATAAAAGGAAGTTGATCGAGTGTCAGAGAAACTTGAAAGCTCAAGTTCACAAAGTCGCACAGTGCCCGAAATAAAAAAAAAGTTGTCAGATATCAAAGTCGCCCTGAAAAGGAGAGACGTAGCCCACCGTCTGAGTGTCATATGAAAGCTTATTAGGGTACAGAGAAAAAAAATAGGCACACAGTGGGAAAAAAGCACGAAATGTCAACTTTAATCTCAAAATTTCCACTTTAATCACATAGTTTATTTTGTCATTCAAGTAGAACATCATAAACTTCATCTTAAAATTGTTTATTTTACTAGTTTCTCAAATCCCATCGTAACTAAAGTAGCACGTTAAATGCTCTGTTTTGTATTTGATTTTCTATGTGTGTGAATCACTACGTGCTTCTGTTCTTTCCCTTTCTCTGACGGGACACAGAATCCATTATATTCGTGATATTACAGCTCTCTGAATAATTAAAATACTGAGATGTATACAGGATATCTTTTTCATGATGATAGGAATAAAAGCATGTTATTAAACATGGGAACACAGTGGCGCAGTGATTGTTCATGTCTCACACAAGAGGCTTGCTGCGCCATGCACGACCTTCGATGAAATAATTTATTATAGAAGTACTGTCTCTTTCAAACATACTAACCTCCAATTCCTGTCCTTACTTTTCTTTCTCCAAATACCCAATCGCCACACAATCAGCTCTGTAATAGACGTTAAGCCATCTGTAAGCTTAGAACGCAGATTCTTCAAAACTTCTAAGGAACATTGAAATATCTTCATAGTACATGTTTAATTATTCTATCCGTCTATACTTCCAGTGTCGCGTCAGCACCAGCAAGAATACAGCACAAGGCAGGAACAATCCGTGAACTAGCTAGCGCTGCGGCATCGTGTCCTCACATGTTTAATTATTAACAATACAGATTATTTAATATTTTACTGCATTTCATCTTAAAAATGATATTGTCATCATATGTAAATACGCGCTTTATAAAGTGGCGCAGGTTGTGCAATTCTATAACTGCAGTGCAAGTTTACAGTGAGGTGATTGTACTAATAAGTACAAACAGTTCTACAAGGAGCACTTGATTGAGTGCATTTAGAGTTCTTGGGATGAAACTGTTTCTGAACCGCGAGGTCCGTACAGGAAAGGCTTTGAAGCGTTTTGCCGTGGCTAAGGCAGCGTGTGCTTGATGCTGTATACTGATAATTCTCTTTCCAATCAGCTTCTGCTGTGATTCCCCACTCAGATTCAGTGATATAAATACTTCGAGTGGTGCAGTAAGAGTAATATGGAAAAAGATGATCCGCTGTGGCATCCCTTAACGGAAGCAGCTGAAAGAAGAAGAAGATGCAGTGAGAGTAACAACGCTAAAGCAGTTATGGTATTTGGAATACTATGGCTATTCCCTTGACCATTATATTGCTACAGGTTAATTTCAATCAGATGCATTACACTAATAAAAAATATGCAGTTAGTTTCAGTGTATTTATAAAGCCGCGTCAGGAATGTGGATCTAAGAAAGAAAGGGTAACCACACAGGAACAGTACCACTGCTTTGACGCTGGGTGCCGCCATTCTGCAAAACCGAGCAGAGAACTTGCGTACACCAGGGTATGAGGTACTGTGGAAATGTGCGTGGCTTTACGCCAAGTTTAGGTTTTATACATCACGATTTGAGCGTGAAAACGTTTGTACGCAACATTTCTGTGCGTACGTACCGTTTATACATGAGGCCCCTGGTCACCATGCTACAAAAAGACATAGCAGCACCAGATGGTTGTGCAGTGAAAAATAGCCAATTGCATCAGAGCACTTAAGAGCATAATCTTTTCTGAAAGGCTAAGAGAATGAACTCATCAATAATAATAATAATAATAATAAGCAGAAAAGGCTATTTGGAGTGTTATTCCAAATCGTCAAAATTCTCAACGCCATTGATCCAACAGAATTCTTTAAATTAAATACTGAATCATGTACATGAGGATACCAGAGGAAATGATGGGAAAGTGCCTTTGAAAGCTAAAGCAAGGAATCTGTTCTTAAAAGGTAATCTAGTAATTAGCTAGCCATTTGTTATGGCTTATCGGTAGTTCAAACTCGCACAGCACAGAACTCAGCCATTAGTCTATTTGAAGCCAAGGTCAAATGAACATGGATGCTCCGCTGCAGAACTTCACCATTGTTGAACAGTGCATCATTTTGAGATTTCTTTGGGAAGAGGGAGTGAAACCTGTTGAAATTCACAGAACAATGTCAGCTCAATATGGACATGAAAACAACAAGGTTTAAAGTAGGAAAAACAAGTGGATACCATGTCATTTTCAAATTGCCTTTACTTTTTGATTTACCCACAATTGTGTTTGTGTAAAACTACTGTCCTAAACTTTCCTGCTACCTATATTCATTCATTGTGTTGTATCCAATATTTATTTCAGCTTTATACACTATAGAAAGCCATTGTTTCTTTCCATGAAAGTTGTTTATACAGATACATTTGTTCTTTAAAGGTGAGCATTTTTTTTGCAGTAGCTTTTCAAAGTTAACATCAACCAGAAGACCCCACAGGCCAACATGTTATTCCTCACTAACTTGACTATGCTATTAAAACATATATTTATTAAACAAAACATAATGATAATCAGTGAGATATTATGGAGATTTTTTATGACAGGTACAGTTGACCTACCAGCCCACAAATAGTCCCCTGTTAGCATAAGAACAGTTATGAATTATGAAGCCCACAACAGGCACTTGAAAGGGTTGCAACAGAAGGAATATGTGCATCTTACCTTGTTCAGTCTTTATGTTAAAAAACTATTTAATTGATATGTTTTTTGTTTGTTAGTCAAAATGCTTTATTGTGCTTCCCAAACAGCTTCTTTAATATAACTAATTTTACCTATGTTTCAATTTGAGGTTATTTGTTGATGCAGAATCTCCACAATTTCTAGGACACTGTCACATATTAGGACACATACAGCATCTTGCTATCATTCAATTATCTTTTGGGCATGATAATCTTTTAACTTTTAGTTGTCAACCCTTTTTCAGATGGATACTTCCAGCATAATTTACCAAGTTACAAAGCTCACATCATCTCAAGCTGGTTCCACAAAAATGATGATGACTTAATTTTATCCTGATATTCTGCACATTCCCCACATTTTATTCCAATACAGCAAACAGACAGTAGAATTTTACTAAGAATAAAGAGGATTAAACATGACTGGTGTACTACTGCTCAAGCATGCTTAAAGCAGCTAATGATTTTATAAATCCACAAGGTCATATTTTATAAAATGATTAATGGAAACATTTAGAAAAGACTAGACAGAGTATCATATATCAGGTGTGTTAGCATATACTCAACATGGCTTTAGACAGATGAATCTGTACCAATTTAATATGCTGTACTTATTTAATAAAACTATTTATTATAGAGCAAAAAGATAGGAATTTAAGGAATAAAATGCAAATGCGTGTCCATTTTACTTTTGTTACTTATCATTGTTACCATTACCTTGGCATTATTTAATCCATGTTTGTGTGTGTATTTTATTTTTCTTTACAGTTGCTGTCATTATGTGATTGCTACCATTTTAGGCCTTTTAGGTATTGTACCTGAGATTGTACCGTACTAGCTGCGGATCAATACCAGACTACATAGTAATAAGAGGAGATGATCTTCAGGTCCTGCGGTGGGTTGGCGCCCTGCCTGGGATTGGTTCCTGCCTTGCACCCTGTGTTGGCTGGGATTGGCTCCAACAGACCCCCGTGACCCTGTGTTAGGATATAGCGGGTTGAAAGATGGGTGGATGGATGGATCTTCAGGTCTAAGTGCTGTTGCAGTGAATAGCAGAACAAGATCAATACCAAGTTTAGCTGATTTGCAGCTAGTCTTGTTTTGCTTTGTGTTTCTCATAAGTTTGCTCAGCTGACCATCTGATTGCCCATTAATGGTGGTGCACCAGCACTTAATGTCTTGCCATCTCTCGATTAACAAAGTTGCTACTACACATTCCTCTTGATTTTAAGGTGCAGGGCACTCCTTCATGTAAATTTCAAAAAAATAATTGTATTTGTTAAGCTACAGAATGAGTGTCACTTTCATTATTGTAAATGTTACTCACTTTGAACATCTGGAAGGACCCTGAATCAATGTAATGTAAGTAATGACGCTAAAAGTTAAATATAAGTAGAATCGACTCTGAAGTGTCTTCTGTAACTCATGGGCTGATCTACCATTAGGTTTACCTGAATTTGTAAATTGGGGCCCTGTTACCCAAGCAACCTTTGCATGTGTAAGAAAAAAGTAATACTAGCATTTTTCTATTTTAGCAGTACCTTGTGCTCTTCCATGCAACACTCAGTCATTCATACAATATAGCACTGACCCCTGACCTACCGTACGAGTGACTACACCCTCAAATCTCTGGGAAAGACCACCTACTGTCGTATTTTTTTTTTATATGTGATGTGTCAATATATATATTAAACTCTGGGACCTATTGGGTCTTGCTGTAACTCATTTCCCAATTATGTAGATAATATCCCCAAACCCGTTGGTGGACACTGGCGGTGAGGGATGCTGTCAAGCTGAAGAAGGAGTCCTACAGGACCCTTTTGTCCTGTGGGACTCTGGAGGCAGCTGATAGGTACCGGCAGGCCAAGCGGAATGCGGCTTTGGTGGTTGCTGAGGCAAAAACTTGGGCATGGGAGGAGTTTGGGGAGGCCATGGAGAACGACTTTCAGATGGCTTCGAGGAGATTCTGGTCCACCATCCGGCATCTCAGGAGGGGGAAGCAGTGCAGTGTCAACACTGTATATGGTGGGGATGGTGCGCTGCTGACCTCGACTCGGGACGTTGTGGGTCAGTGGGGGGAGTACTTCGAAGACCTCCTCAATCCCACTAACATGCCTTCCAATGAGGAAGCAGAGCCTGAGGACTCGGAGGTGGGCTCCCCCATCTCTGGGACTGAGGTCACCGAGGTGGTCAAAAAACTCCTTGGTGGCAGGGACCCAGGGGTGGATGAGATACCCCCGGAGTTCCTCAAGGCTGTGGATGTTGTAGGACTGTCTTGGTTGACACTCCTCTGCAACATCGCATGGACATCAGGGACAGTGCCTCTGGATTGGCAGACCGGGGTGGTGGTCCCCCTCTTTCAGAAAGGGGACTGGAGTGTGTGTCCCAACTACAGAGGGATCACACTTCTCAGCCTTCCTGGAAAAGTCTATTCGGGGGTCCTGGAGAGGAGGGTCCATCGGATAGTCGAACCACGGATTCAGGAGGAACAGGGTGGTTTTCGTCCTGGTCACGGAACAGTGAACCAGCTCTACACCCTTAGCAGGGTCCTGGAGGGTGCATGGGAGTTTGCCCAACCAGTCTACATGTGATTTGACCATGTCCCTCAGGGAATCCTGTGGGGGGTACTCCGAGAGTATGGGGTACCAGACCCCCTGATAAGGGCTGTTCGGTCCCCGTACGATCGGAGTCAGAGCTTGGTCCGCATTGCCGGCAGTAAGTCGAACTCGTTTCAAGTGAGACTTGGACTCTGCCAGGGCTGCCCTTTGTCACCGATTCTGTTCATAACTTTTATGGACAGAATTTCTAGGCACATCCAGGGCATTGAGGGGGTCCAGTTTGGTGGACTCAGGATTGGGTCACTGCTTTTTACAGATGATGTTGTCCTGTTTGCTTCATCAGGCCATGATCTTCAGCTCTCTCTGGATCGGTTCGCAGCTGAGTGTGAAGCGGCTGGGATGGGAATCAGCACCTCCAAATCCGAGACCATGGTCCTCAGCCGGAAAAGGGTGGAGTGCCCTCTCAGAGTTGGCAGCGAGAACGAGATTGCGAATACAGGCGGCTGAAATGAGTTTCCTCCGCAGGGTGTCTGGGCTTTCCCTTAAATATAGGGAGAGAAGCTCAGTCATCCGGGAGGGGCTCAGAGTAGAACCGCTGCTCCTCCGCATCGAGAGGAGTCAGATGAGGTGGTTTGGGCATCTGATCAGGATGCCTCCTGGACGCCTCCCTGGTGAGGTGTTCCGGGCACGTCTAACTGGGAGGAGGCCCTGGGGAAGACCCAGGACACGCTGGAGGGACTATGTCTCTCGGCTGGCCTGGGAATGCCTCGGGATTCCTCTGGAAGAGCTAGAAGAAGTGGCCATGGAGAGGGATGTCTGGGTATCTCTGCTCAAGCTGATGCCCCCGAACCCGACCTCGGATAAGCGGAAGAGGATGGATGGATGGATGTAGATAATACAGAAGAACTGATACTTGTCATTCAATATGCACCCATCTTTTCCTAATAACTGGTTTAATCCAACAGTCACTAAAGTGTCTAAGATGTCTAAACTGCCAGATGCAGGACAATATTCATAAAGAATGTCTCGTTGCAGTACAAACTTCACAGTAGAGCACAAGCACTGTATTGTAGATATTGTGAAAGAGCTTTTATCAGATCTGAAGGAAACCTGCAAAGACATCTCCACGACACTCAGAAATACAGTATGGAAGAAACTAGCAGCATCTTTCAATGCACACTTTTTAAACCAGCAGCCAAGTGATCTCCTAATTAGGGACACCGACTTTATTTTTTTTAACATTAATGTTTAAATGTATGTTAATCCAAATTTTCCCATTTCGTATATTATACATTATAAATATTTCCATGCATCACTTGCCCTTTTTTCTATAGTACTTAGTTCAATATTTCAATTTACTTCAGGCCAAAAATAAAGTATGTTTTCCATATGTTTAATGGCATATTTGTGCTTTTGCATGTCTGTGACAGTCTGTGTGATGTGTGTGGAATTCATTTTGTAACATTACCCACTGTACTTGTTTGTTAAACCTGCTCACAAGTTGGCCTTAGTATGCATCTTTGCTTCCCTTCTTCATCTCTCTGCAAGTACACTTAGCCTTGGTCTTGGTCCACTGCTAGTACACAGCTCTGGGGCACACTGGAACAGTACTAAACCTGAAAGTTACTCTTGTTACCATAAATATGACTAAGACCAGATCAGCCCAGGATCATTCACAGCTGATAGCAAACTGCAACTGACAGTATGATGATATATGGCTGCTAGGTATAATGTACAAATGCCATGTGATCTTTGACATCATAGCAGCCATTTTTTAAAACATAGCCACACACACTAAGCGACATCTGAACTTTGTACCAATATGAAGGAAAGACTTGTTTCGCGCATTCTTCATTCCATTTTGTTTCAACTCTATTTTTGTTTTTGATTTTAATTTAAACTTGATAGGTAATCTTATATCTTACTCTGTTTTGACCTTGGCTATGTCTTATCTTCCTTTGTTAATGATTCTAAAATCTCTAATACATGATTAAATGAAAATTCTGTCAGTACTTAAATGGAAATCCTCATGGTAATGTCTGGGCCTCATGTATAAATGGTGCATATGCACAAAAATGCTCACTTTGAGATCTATAAAAACTAAACTTGGTGTAAAGCCACACACATTCTCATGCCAGCCTTAACTTGCATTTCCACTCGGTTTTGCAAACTGGTGGCACCCAGTGCCAAAGCAGTGCTACTGTTCCTGTGTAGTTTCCCATTCTTTTTTAGATTCCCATTCCTGACATAGCTTTATCAAATACACTGAAATTAATTGCATATCGTTTATAAATTTAAGGCCTCTGATTGTGATCAACCAGTAACAATATAATGGTCCATGGAATGGCCAAACTATTCCAAATACCATAGCTGCTTTAGTGTTGTTACTCTCAGTACACCACTCGCTGCCTCAGCCATGCGCAGTCTATTTGAACTTCTCCCATTCGGTAAATGCTTCAGAGCCTTTCCTGCACGAATCTCGAGGTTCAGAAACAGTTTTATCCCAAGAGCTATGAACACTCTCAATCAGTTCATCAAGTGCTCCTGGTAGAACTGTTTGTACTTATAAGTAACTTTTACCTCACTGTAAACTTGTACTGCAGTTGTAACATTGCACAACCAGAGCCATTTTATGAAGCATTTGTGCTATCTGCACTAAATGTATATGTATATTATACTTATTATTTCATATTGTATATTTTTCATTATTTGTTATTGCATTATTATTATTATTATTGTTATTTTATCATTTTATAGTAAAATACGTTTATAGAAGATTTGCATATTGAATTTCATTGTACCATACAATAACAATAAAGGAATTCAATTTAATTCAATAGCAGACAGTGCATATTTACAGATGATGATGACTGGCTTCTAAGTCAATTTAGAGTTATCTTCTTGGAGCTCTTGATGTCATTTTTAAGGTGAAATGCATTAAAGTATGTATATTACATTATACAGATACATTTTTAACTTCATTTAAATAATGTATGCTGTTAATAATTAAATGTGTGGGCACGGTGGCGCAGCAGTAGCGATGCGCTGATACCCTGTCCAGGGATTGGTCCTGCCTCACGCTGCATGCTTTCTGGGACTGGATGAATAGATGGATAGAATAATTAAACTTTGAAGATATTTCAATGTTCCTTAAAAGTTTTGAAGAATCTGTGTTCTAAGCTTACAGATGGCTTGACATTTAATAAAGAGCTTATTGTATAGCGATTGGTTACGTGGAGAAAGAAAAGAAAGGACAGGAATTGGGGGTTGGTATGTTTAAAAGAAACAGTACTGCTGCATTAAATTATTTCATCGAGGGTCACGCACATCCCAGCAAGTATCTTGCGGGAGGCAGGAACACTCTCTGGACTGGGTGCTAATTCATCGCTACCATCGTTCTGCCATGTTTAATACATGCTTTAATTCATTTCATCATGAAAATGATATCAAGTATACATCTTAGTATTTCAATTGTTCAGAGAGCTGTAATATCATGAATGTCATGTTATTCTGTATCCTGTTGGCATAAGAGAAAGCCTGTTTAACAAGCATGTAGTGATTCACACACATAGAGCACATAGAAGAACACATACAATATGAAGCATTTAACTTGCTACTTTAGTTACGATGGGATCTGAGAAACTCTAGTAAATTAAGCATTGATTTTTAAGATGAAGTTTACAAAATTCTGCTTTAGTGACAAAATAAACTATGAGATTAAGGTGGACATTTCAAACTTTTTATTTCTCTGTGTCCCTATTTGTTTTCTTTTCTCTGTACCCTACTATGCTTCTGTATAACATTCAAATGGTGGGCTACAACTCGCATTTTCAATTTGACTTTGATAACTGACCATTTCTTTTTTATTTAAGGCAGCGTGTGACTTTCTGAACTTGAACTTCCGAGTTTCTCCGCCACTCTGTATCACTGATCAGCTTCCTTATGTTGTTTATACCACTGCTTAAACCAACAAATATTATGTTTTTCCTTGCCTGCTCTTTTTTCACGTACTTTGCCATTGTTTTTTAACCAAACACTGAATGGGGAAGGTGATATTTATATTGGTTTGCATATTAAAATATGCAAAATTACAGGAGGAGTTTGGGTGGGACGGAAGGTGCGTGCACTTGTGTTACTTTTCACACTGACCAGGATTTATGGAGCTGAAGTGCATGGAAGTTGGGCTTACGCACGGTTTTGTGCATCTGAATTTTTTTGTGTGTATGTACATTTCCACTTTTGTCCGTAGACCATATTTAAGTGTGAGTTCTACGCATAAGGCCCCAGGAGATGGCAGGAATGAACGGGAACTGAAAAAATGTAGTCCAAGCACAGGCAGGGATTAAAAAACTGCAAGAAACAATCAAGAGCAATCAGTAGAGCCCAAACTAGAAAGAGAAAAACAAATTTAAAGTCAAAGGAATACTGCAAAATGATCCTGACATTAAAGTCTTCTTGTAAACACAACACTACACTAAAGTGGATTAAAGTAATAATGAAAGAAGTCTGATGCTTAAATATCAGTATAGCGCACTGGCATCTTAAATAAGCAGTATGTGATGTCATAGTATGTCATGTGACCTCCATGTCCCGTGGCTGGCAAATGGGCAAAGCTACTGTAAACAACTTGGCCATTACCATTCAAACATTGTCACAAAGATAAACAAAATTGTATTGTCAAAATAAAAATAAAAAATATAAACAACCACTAATGCTAAGTAAAATAGTTAAAATAATGGGGCAGTCTACATCGCAGTAAGTCAAAACACAAATTGATTATAACAGCAGTATGCAAATCTGGATTAAACACAGGAAAAAATGCATGATTTTACAAATATTCTTTTTTCAAAATTAGTTCAAAAAACATACATATTAGTTACATTTTCAAAAACTTTAGAATCAGTGGAATCCCTGCTGAAGCCCCAGGACCAAATTAATGTGTGAACAAATGACAGTTAATGTTTAATGGAAAAAAATTTTTAAAAGCACATACATTGTAAGTAATATACCAATGAACACAAATAACAGTTGTATTCACTTGCCATCCATCACACTTATATGCTCCATTATGTGAACATTTAGTGTCAATTAGTATTATTTGTTCATAGAGACATCATTGTCAGCAAAAGGAATTTACAGTGATATGAAAAAGTAACCGTGTCTTTCATGATTTCCTATATTATTGCTAATTTTTGACATTTAATGTTTTAATTTCTTCAAGCCAAAGGAAAATGCTAAATATTAGATAACACTGGTCTATAAAAAAATCTTTTTCACTCCCATCAAAATTTTTAGGTGTTTTTTTTACAGATTTCAGGGAGTTGAATCTAAATCTAACAACAGAATTACCTTTTTGAGAGGTTGAGGTTTAAATATGAAAAAAAGACTATTTTAGAGAAAAAAATGTAATAGGGCATGTCATTTTCTAACTGGCTTAATCCAGACCAAACATACATGCTCTTTTAATTCCATTCTGATGTTAACTTGCTTTTGTGTTTTGGATCATTGTCCTGTTGCATGACCCAACTACAGTTCAGCATCAACTCCATGACGAATGTCTGGGCATTTTCCTTAAGTGTTTTGTGATACAGAAAAAAAATCAATGTTTCTTCAATTATGGCAAGTCATCCAGGTTCTAGAACAGCAAGGACATCGTCTTTGACTGTTAGCATTTTATTCTTACTATAGAATGCTTTATTTGATTTATCTTGGACATAATGGGAACCTTTTACTCTAAAAAGTTGCACTTTTGTCTCATTTGTGCATAGAATATTCTTGCAGTAGGCTAGGAAATCATTCGGGTGCTTTGTGGTATAAATTTGACACAAGTAGTTATGAGTTTCTAGGTTAGCAGAGGTTCTGCTTTGCTACTCTCAAATGAATTCCATTTTTCCTCAGTGTCTTTCTGATTTGGAGTGATTAACACTGACCTATGCTGAGGCCTGCAGTTCTCTGGATGTTTTTAGGATCCTTTGTGATTTCCTGAACGATTTTATGTTGTACCCTTGGAGTAATTTTGGCAGGCCAGTCACTCCTGGGGAGAGTCACTACTTTTCCAAGTGTTATCCATTTAAAGATTATGGCTTTCACTGTGGTTCAGTGGAGTCCCAAAGCTCTATAAATGGCTTTGCATCCTTTTCCACACTGAAAGATTTTTTTTTCTGATGTCTTCAGGAATTTCCTCTGATTGTGGCATTATATTTTTGTTGAATATCTTTGCTGGCAACTTACCTGTGGTGGTAGGAGTCATAATAAGTGAGATCTTTATTAAGCAGGGTTTGTTGTAATCAAGCCTCGCTGTGTTCAATCAGCTGACTCTAGTTTGATTTATCTAGGGAGCAATTAATTTTTCATTTTTTCATACAGTATCAGATATTGTTGATAAATTCTATCTATCTATCTATCTATCTATCTATCTATCTATCTATCTATCTATCTATCTATCTATCTATCTACAGTATCCCTCTCTCTCTTTCTCTCTCTTTATATATAAATTATTGGTTCATTAAGGTGTCGTCTAGTCAATATTTTAGGTTTTCAGCCAAAATGTAATATTCAGTTTCAAAAAGTTTCAGTATTAGAGGAAATCTGGATAGAGGCAAACACTTTTTCACAACACTATAGGTACAAAGCTGCTATTTTAAAAAGAAAAAAAAAATTCTGTGTCTCTACAGCCCTAGGGTCTTAGTTATCATAATATGATGAAAATATCTCTACATATTTTGTACATTTCCAAATGTGAAGCACTGCAGAAACAGTTTGGCAAGAATCACATATGATATGTTGACAGCCAAGGTTGAGAAAGGTTATTAGTACTGACTGGTATACCCCATATCTGGTGATTCTCATTTCATTTCAATTTTTAATCGAGTGTAGCTTTTACATTTTCCAGACAGATTAACATTTTTCAATCCATCCATGCCTTATTCAAAATGCACTTTCTCAGCTCACGATCAAAGCAAGCCAGTGTCTATCTGGCAGCATTTTGAGTAGGAACAGGCACCGGTCCATGGTAAGGCACACTGATGTACACACTCACACAACAGGTCTGTGAATCAAAGGATGGGTATATATATATGTGCTGTTAATATGGGAAAGGCACTGACAAGTTGCGTTAGCCTGGAAATGGCATCACTGAACAATTCACCAACATTCCGTCATTCAAATGAGCAGTTTCTGGACTAGCTGTAGAGATCCTATAAAAAATGGAAAGTTTGCCAAAATTGCATAAGAATTCCAGCTAGCTGTCCTTCTAAAGACAGTGAACGAACTAAAAGAGTGTGGTAAAGAACATGAGTCAGCATTGGCGAGTACCGTGTGGCACTACATTAGTATCAAAAACAGGATGACAAAAGACCCACAGTCCAACTTAGCAAAGTTCCACTGAGTCACAAAATGGCCTTGCTGGGCTGTTCTAAGGAGTTGCTGGAAAGTATCAAGCCTGAGATCCAGGATGTGAAATGCCAGAAGCAGTATCAATAAAGGTAGGAAGACAGCTAAGGGATAATTACCCCTGCAGCTCCACCAACACTTCTCCATCTGCTAAGGTCCATCAGCTTGGGTACACAGTAGAAGGCAGAGCTTTGGAAAGGATTGGTTTTGATCGTCTCATGGAGCTGTGGACAGTGAGGTGGATCATGTTACCACTGAGACAGGTGAGCAGTGTGAGGCAAACCCAGTGTTGAAACCAAGCAGGAAAAATATGAGGCATTTTGTAGCAAGGTTACAGGGCAGCAAAGAATAAAGAGTCTCAAAGTTGATATCTAGACTTGGAACACTTGTTGCAGCATCAGTTCAGGCAAGAGGACAGACAAGTGATTGCTACATATACAACTCAACACAGGAATGTCCACCTACCCACATGTAATGAACAGATCACTTGAAAAAAAAGTCATGCTAAACACTTCTGCAGCACAGCATGACAATGCACCACTCAACATCTCTGCTGCACCACTTAACAATGCAGTGCTCAATATCCCTACTGATGTGCCCTCGTCACCACAGCAGAAAAGAAGACGACCCTGCCATTTTGTAGATCTTATGTGCCCTTGCAAGTTACATCTGCCTGAGGATGGCATCTCCAATGAGTCACCAGTAGTTTGAGCTGATATTCAACCTTTTAGATTAGCAGCTTCAGTGCTAGCTGCAGGGGAGTCTACAAAAACAGCAAGCCTCATAAGAATTCCCAGTACTTAATATGGCTAAAGTGAGTGCTCCTTTTAAGGACAGCAAGCTATATAAAAGAGTGAAAGAAACGGCAAGAATCAATTGAGTGAGCACTTTAGGGCCACCACATGGCGCTACAATTTAAATGTATTTAAGTGATTTTAAGTCATTGAAATTTTACAATTAAAGCCTTTATCTTGTTTAATGTTTTATAATATTGTTAATTATTGCAACCTTTTCTAATGTATGTCTACAGTATACTGTATATGAATTCTTAGCTAATTCCAGTGATCCACTTCGAGAAATCCTAGCTAAAATCTTTATGACAAGAGGCTGAAATCCAATTGTTCTAAATCCAGCACTGTTTCTATGACTACCTTGTTTAAAAAGCACCTTTAGTTTTACCGACATCAGGAAAATCAATCAACACATAGAAAGAAGCCAGCAGTGTGAGCAATTAACAACTTCACAAGATATTTATAGAAAAGGTCTGGACTCTTTCTTTTTGCCTGGCCTCTCTTTTCGCACCATTTGGGCAAATATTTAGCCTGTATGAGGAACATTTAGTAGGTTTGTAGTATTATAACAGAGGCTGACATAATAACACGAGAATAAAAATCATTTTTATTCATTGTGACTCATTACTTTCCAGTTAAAAAGAGAACTAAGACAACATTTATCTGAAGGTCTATGTGTGCTGCATTACCAGATAATCAATTACTTGTACAATTCTTAAGTTTTTCGTACATGAGCTGAAAATTTGTAGAAGGCTCCATAGGAACATTTTCACTAGACACCTTAACCCCCTAAGTTGATTCTTCTTTATATAACTCCAAGTTTTACTTAGGTTGTCAAGCTTCTCGCACAAAAAAAGTAACTCTACCTAGGGAACTTGTGGCACCAATAATCTCATAATTTTGCTATCCCAAATCTTATACAGTATGTATAGATTAGACTGGAGACATTTAATAACCAGTAACAAAAAAAATTGTGTAAGTTTTAATAGGCCTTGCATTTTATTTCTTGTGGTGGAAACTGATATGTTGTCAAGTAATCGTGTCTTAACCAAATCATTCTCAATTTATTTAATTAGTTAATTAACACCTAAAATCAAATCTAACCTAATTTGGTATTTGATGTTACGTGAGCTTACACATGCTGTAGGTCCAATACCCCTTTCACATTCTTTAAATAATGTGATATACAATCAACCCCTCCCTCAAAATTCCATTGCCCCAAACATATTTTCATTCATTCATTCATTCATTCATTCATTCATTCATTCATTCACACCAAATATTTTCAATATTTACCTCACTACTTCTTCTAGCATCTGGTCTAACAAAATGTACACATCTACACATAATGCTGTCTTTGTCTTAGTCAAAATGTTTTCGTTCATTTGCCTTACATTTAACAATATATCCAATGTTCTCTTCCCATCCCTGAAACCAAAATATGTTTCACCAACTGTCGTTAGTCCATAATTCATGTTTTAATATGCTATTAACATATCTTAACTGCCTGCTCCTAAAGTTTTATTGTTTGATAAGACCAACATATTTTGTAATTCTCACTTCCATCATTATCACAAGTGTGTTAGATGTTCAGTTCCAAGACCATCAGTAGTGTCAGAGGAGAAGGACCAAGTGCATCCCAGGACTTAACTACATGTTATACTCTGACAGACTCAGAGAATTAATCCTGTTTGGTCTCAAATAGAGGTGGCTCCTCTGTGGAGACCTAATCTGAGTTTTCAAAATTCTAAAAGACATTGATGAAATAGATCCAAAAGAATTCTTTCAACTAAACACTGAATCATGTTCACAAGAACACCTATGGCGAGTAAAGGGAATTGCATTTAGGGCAGTAGTCTGGAACACTTCTTTACTCAAAGAGTTCTGGAAATCTGGAACAAACTACGGAGACATGTAGTTGCAGCAGAAACCTTGTCGACCCTTAAGAAGAATCTGGATGAGATATTGGGACAGTTCAGCTATTAGCTAAACAAATGGACTTGATGGACTGAATGATCTCTTTTTGTTTGTCAAATTTCTTATGTTCTAAATGTACAGTTTGAGTTGGAGTTCACATGTTGATTAAGGAAAATGTACTGCTGTGGGTAGGGAATAAAGAATAATGGGCAAAGAATGACTGAAGTAAAGAAGCGCACTATGATGAGGCAAAAGGAACAGCATATAAGTGAAGTAAGGAGAATGTGAACGTGGTTGGCAGTTTGCAAATCAATTTACAGCAAATTAAAATAATTAGTGTTAAAATAGGTTCTTTTTGCTATTTTTATGGTTTACAATATATGTTCATTTATTCAGTATGCAGTATATAGAAAAACAACATTCCCTAACCTGTCTGTCTATCTATCTATCTATCTATCTATCTATCTATCTATCTATCTATCTATCTATCTATCTATCTATCTATCTATCTATCTATCGTATATACAGTCTATATGTACAGTATATGTATTCAAATAAATTTGTTTTAAAATGGATAGATAAGTAATTACACATATATATTTAGTTTAACTTCTGTAGCAGCATTTGGGCCCAGAGGGCTTCCCACTTTTTCCATCTTCTGAAATACATTAAATTAAATTCTTACAGCAGCCTTTGTTTAACTCAATGCTTTACACATCTGTAAACCACCCTAAATACCTGCAGCTTCTTAATACATAATGTTGCCAAGTTTGCAGTTTTATGGAATTTCCCCAGACTGAAGAGACCGATGAAAAATATGTTAATGGAAAGGTTTATATATGTTATGACTTTACAAATTTCTGTGAGGACTCAAGGATGAGTGTTTTCTTTCCCTGATGACCTACTTAATTTTAAAGCCCATTGCCTCGCTCATCTATATATATATAGAAATTTTCCATCTTATTTTATGGAGCACTGGATGATGTAATCACATGTAATTTTAAAACTAAATACTGTGTCTTTAATATCTATTGTCTTATTTTAATTCTATAGTAGCATTTAATTCATTCTGTTAGTTCATTAGACTTATCTTTTACTTATAACATATTGGAAAAATAAACTTTCAGAATTCTTCAAAGTTAATGCAAATTGTACATTTCTCTAACTGCTTCTTTCATGAGTACAGCACAATTTTATTTTCTTTGCAGTTATTCAAAAACGGGCAAAGCCAGAATCAAGAATCTGCAAAGTGGGTGGGCCAAGGTAGATCTGGGTGGGCAAGCCATACTTCAGAGATCTGCAGAATTAATCATTATCACTTATAATGGAAAAAATTCAATGAATAGTTGTGACAGGCTTACAAAATTTAAACAAATACAATTGCATCCAAAATATTTAGCATTAAGCATATTCAATTACCGTTCTTCAGCTAAAAAAAACAGATGTACATATTATATTGAGTATGCCAGTATCACAAAAAAACAGTTGGTAACAAACATGGAAACTGTCAGACTGCAGGAAATTGTAGGATATAAGAAGAATAGTTCACAAATTGTGCACAATTGCAAATCACACTGTTCATAACAGCCAAATAAATAACATAATTTGTATAAAGGCAAACAATAATGGTTGGAATGGATTAGGGGTCAAGGCATAACAGGGCAGATTCCTGCAACCGATCTTGACAGATTAATAACAACTTCTGCCTTTAGAGTCAGATTCAGGACCTAGAGGTGGAGAGAACAACTTAAAATGGTAAGCACTTCATATTTATGTATCCTAAGTACCACTTCTTTCTAAATCAGGGCATATCTTTCTTGATTTCTTATAAATATGCTCTATCTATTTTTCTGCCATAAATAGTTTATCACATTGAATATCTTGATATCTCAGGTAAGACCTCAACCATTGCACAATTCCACAAGGAAATTAGCCATTGTATAGAAAAAATAACCACAATAGCATTTAGTAAAGATGAGAAATAAAGAAATGAAGAAAACTGACAGAACCATCCACCCCCCACCATGAAACTCAAGAACTCCTCAACCCCTCACAGCACCCAAACAGACACACCTTAATAACCACAGAATCCACCTACAGCAAGAATGCACCCACCACCCCAAAACAGTCAAAGGAGCAGAAAAAGGAGAGATTGCATAATCTCCACTAGACTGATTCAATCCACTCTCCTTTCCTAGCACCAAACCACAACAACACTCTGGAACAACTAAAAAGAAAACAAACAAAATGACACAACTGACAAAAAGTTTACAATAATAAAGTTGTATGTCAACATGATTGAGAAAAACTTGGACTGATTGGGGTTAGAAAAACATTTAGCAACAAGTTGTTAACATACAGGCACAAGTGTTTGTAATGTTGGAAGCCTTTGTGTTCAAATAAATAATGGTGAATATTTTTGTGATATGTAGGTTGGGTGGGCTAATTTTTTGATAAAAAGATTTTTGATGAGTGACCTGGCTGATCCCTATTTATATTTGTCTAAACTTGCAGCTGGTTTGGTACATGTTGATGGCTTTTATGATTAACAAGTGTTTGTGGACCTCCTGTTGCACCCCAAAAATAAAAAAGCAGAGGTGCCCAATGATTCTGTTATTTACCCAACGTCAGGAGATAATAAGTTCCTGCTTATCAAGGTTAACATGACGAGTGGCAAAGTCCATGGGTTGTACACGTTCTATATTCTCTTTAAGCTCTAACATTGCAGCTATTATTTCTTGTGTTCTACCCTGTAGGTTTGTTATTTTTAATGCTAAAACAGCAACCTGGATTTACAGTGTTTTAACTTGCTTATTGTGTGACTGAAGTCCTTATCATGTCAGACTCCATGGTGATTTTCCTTTTGCTCATTTAAAATGCTGTTGATATTGAGATGTAGTTGCACTTGACTTTCATGAACACTTAGCTGTATATCATCCTTCATAGCAGTATGTTGTTGAGGTACTGTACATATCTCCTCATATGATCAAAAAAGACCATAATTGTGTCACTACAATGTGGAATCTTCTTTGCTGGACTGACTACTGTTGTATATGCTCTCCTCATCGAGTGCAACATCACTATAGTATAAAAGGAAAGCTATAGCTTTTGGAAAATAAAGCAAGCTGGGAGGAAAACAGCACAGATAAAAATGGGTAAAAGCGAGCAGCTTGGGAGAGCTACTCCAGCAAAATTCCAAAACTGCTCCAGGTCACATGATCCACTAGTAATTAATATAATGACTTAACCAATCAATTTTGCAGATTTATAAGTCAAAAGATAGGTGTGACGGTAGGTGGTGATGTAAAAGCAGCTGTTAGAGGCAACAGAGATGACTGCACCATCCATGAATGTGAGTCATTTTCTTAAGTCTGCTGTGCAGTCAAATATGAACCTTTTAGACCATTTCAGTGTTAATATAGAGACACAAATTGTCCTAGTCTAACCATGAAACTCTGGACAGTGCATTTACTTTATGCCACTGTTGGATTCATGCAGACCATGGTGATGCCCATTGGTTGGTTCTTTTTTCCATGTCAGGCACTGGATAAAGAAATTACTGGAGGACTCCTAACTTTAGTCTTTTTCGAATTGCTTAAATGATATAAGAACTGCCAAGTTTAAAATGGCGTTATTTTATGCTGAATTTTTACAGATGGTAAAAGTCTCTGTAATTTTTACTGAGATGTAAACACGCAGTCAGTGAAAAGTTAATGACATAATGCAGGCAGGACTAAAACCGCAAAGGTCTTCTGGTAAAAGTTCCTTTACCTCACCTCTTGGTAACACCAGTCCCATCTGAATTGGGCTAGAAATTGATACTCTAGAATGTCCAGGAAGGGCTGAGCGGTCTTTTGGCCCAGGTCTCCAAGACTGTGATGGTGTCTGATTTTGTCTTTCGACTTTGTTATATTTGACCATTGGCCTTACAAAGGTTTTAACAATTTAACAATTTATCATTGGTCCAAAAACAACTGTACTTACATAGTTACATTGTATCTGTACTTTCAAAATGTAATAAAAACATCAGGGTATGTAACTACAACTATGTAACAGATGTTCCATGGTCTGGGCAATTTTAATGGAGAATTGCAGTGATAAACTGCATAGGTTTTCAATGATATTTCAAGATCTTTTCTAAATGGTGAAAACACCTTTGCAAAATGGTTAACACTTTTTCCCAAAATCTAGAGGGGCACCTCCTTGTAGTTGTGTTACACTATTTATTGTTGAATTTTTTGGGCTATTATTATACCCATCCCTGACATAATACTGCCAAACTTGCATCATTCAATCAAGACACACAGGGTCGCAGAGCCATTCCAAGCATCACTGGGCACAAGGCAGGAAACAGCCCAGGATGGGGAGCTATCCCATTGATCCCATTGCAAGGCCCACTGACAAACACACCAGCACTCACGCTCTCACACATATGGCTCATGTAACCCAATCTACACATCCCTGGGATGTGGCAGTAAAACCCATGAAGAAGACATAGGGAGACATGGGTATAACGTACAAATTTTACACACACATCCATCCATCCTTTATCCAACCCGCTATATCCTAACACAGGGTCACAGGGGTCTGCTGGAGCCTCCAGACAGAATTCCATCTCAGGATAATGGGTCTGTGAAGCAAAAGCATTAAACATTTTGCAATTGTGTTTTCATCTTTTAAAAAAGATCTTGAAATATCATCGAAAACCTTTGCAGTTATCACTGCAATTTTCCATTACAATTGCCCAGACCATGGAACATCTGTTACATAGTTGTAGTTACATACCCTAATGTTTTTATTACATTTTGAAAGTACAGATACAATGTAATTATGTAAGTACACTTGTTTTTGAATCAATGATAAATTGTTACATTGTAATTATATAAACTGTGGAATAACAATGACAACTGAGTAATTAACTATAACGTTACTTTGTATTACACAGTAAGTACGGAGTAATAACTCATAGTTACACTGTACTTATACAGGTAATTACATAGTAGTTACAGTGTAATTATGGACACAATGTAAAGTGTTACTGAACTTTGAATGCCAATACATGGGAACTTAGATTTTCACCTAAATGTCACTGTGCTGTTATTGTTGTGTGGGCTATGCTGGGCAACATTGCAGTGCCAGCTGGCATAAGCCTTATGCAAAATGAAATGGAAGATGGAAGAACATCTTGCAATTGTGGTACTGGGGAAGAAAGGACAAGGACTTTATTAGGTGAGGACTGAATGCACGAATGGTCATCATCACAAATATTTTGACTTTGTGTGTATGAATTATTTTTGTAATATTTGAATTGTTTTTGTTACTCGAGATTTATTTTAAATAATAAATACACTTCAAAGATGTCATGTTTGTATTCAATTTGAACTTTACTGTCCCTTCCTCTTGTGTTATCCACTATCACGCATGCATATCAGATGGTCCACTTCCGAGTTCCTCCCAGGTATATGGTTCCACCCCGGACAAAGTTGGGGAGGTGCCACTAAATGTATTGTTGTCTTCTTCCTCCACAGTTCAGAGAAAGAGCGACTGACTCTGCCCCTTCCAGTCCCTATAAATGCACGACCACCCAGGAAGAGGTGTCACTTCTTACTTAAGTGACCAGAGCAAAGGATCTCCTTGATCACCTAAAAATAAAAGAAGACACTATATTTTTTCCAGCCAAGTTAATTTGGTGGCAACAACTTTTATTTCATTTTCACTCCATCAAGCATTTCTTCTTCTTCGAACCTTTAAACAAATGGGGATGTCCAAGCTGATACCCCAAAATTTATTTTCTATTGAGCCTGTTATTCACTTGGACGAGCACACCACCAAATGGCACCTGTTCTCTCTTCTGTTTTCTTTTCCGGTGTCCTATTGGTGGTGGCTTGTGCCACCACCATCTACCCAAAGCACCATGATGTTCCAACAATGATGGATGGATTAAAAGCCAGAAGTCTGTATAACCATCAGCATCAAGTGACTCCGTGAGAACCCTAACTACAAAGAGGACTATTTCATTTATGTTAGGTAGAATGCCCAAAGGGGACTGGGCGGTCTCGTGGCCTGGAACCCCTACAGATTTTAT
>NC_041396.2:151651745-151674245 GCF_900747795.2 Erpetoichthys calabaricus
TCCAAACGGTCGTTTAAACCTCGTGTCTTCTCATTAAACTCATTAAACTTGTATCTCGCGAATATGGCATTGCGAAGGGCAGCGGGTCAGTTCACGTGCTTACATGGGAGGCGTGATGACGCGATATATTTTGATACATATCAAAATACCTGCGCTTCGCAGCGGCGAAGTACCGCTTTAAAATTTTTATTAAGAAGAAAAGTAAACCTTTTTAAACTGAGGGAAAATAAATCAATAATTATTTGTTATGGATCTATTTGTATAGCACGTTGTCAGTTCTCCCCTCTGGTTGTAATATGACGAAGCTGTGTGCTGAGCTTACTGTTGAGCATGCAACGTACAGTTGGCCATGTGAAAAGCAGTCCTGCCTCAAATCAATGCCAACCTTTTGTAGGGTCTGTACCTGAGACTTATTAATTGTCATTGCTAAGCAGAGCCATAGTGGAAATTGGAGGCGTTTGAATTGAAATGGGAGATCAGAGGGTATAACGGGGATGCGAGGAATAAAAACTCTCTCCCCTGAGCCACCGCCACTAAAAATAGTTGCCTCAATGAGGTTCTTTTGCAGACACGTGACCTGAAGTCTCGTGCCGTCACAAAGTTTCAGTGGCTGTACGCAAATCCACAATCGGTTTCATATTGTTTTCTTACGTTAGCAATTAGGTAATGTGTTTTTTGAACAGGTTTGATTATTGATCACTCCTGCTGCGTTCAGTCAGTTCACGTGAGCCGCTGTCTTGTGTGATGTTGCGATGTCCACGGGTTTATTTAAAGTTAGCTAAGACCCGGCAGTTAAAAGTTTCTCGCTACAGCAATTTTAACTCAGTCACAAAGTGATCCAAACTGTCGTTTAAACCTCGTGTCTTCTCATTAAACTTGTATCTCGCGAATATGGCATTGCAAAGGGCAGCGGGTCAGTTCACGTGCTTACATGGGAGGCGTGATGACGCGATATATTTTGAAATATATCAAAATACCCGCGCTTCGCAGTGGTGAAGTACTGCTTTAAAATTTTTATTAAGAAGAAAAGTAAACCTTTTTAAACTGAGGGAAAATGTATCAATAATTATCAGTTCTCCCCTCTGGTTGTAATATGACGAAGCTGTGTGCTGAGCTTACTGTTGAGCATGCAACGTACAGTTGGCCATGTGAAAAGCAGTCCTGCCTTAAATCAATGCCAACCTTTTGTAGGGTCTGTCCCTGAGACTTATTAATTGTCATTGCTAAGCAGAGCCTTAGTGGAAATTGGAGGCGTTTGAATTGAAATGGGAGATCACAGGGTATAACGGGGATGCGAGGAATAAAAACTCTCTCCCCTGAGCCACCGCCAGTAAAAATAGTTGCCTGAATGAGGTTCTTTTGGAGACACGTGACCTGAAGTCTCGTGCCGTCACAAAGTTTCAGTGGCTGTACGGAAATCCACAATCGGTTTCATATTGTTTTCGTACCTTATCAATTGTGTAATGTGTTTTTTGAACAGGTTTGATTCATCGAAGTAGTCACTCCTGCTGCGTTGAGTCACTTCACGTGAGCCGATCTCTTGTGTGATGTTGCGATGTCCAGGGGTTTATTTAATGTTACCTAAGACCTGGAAGTTAAAAGTTTCTCGCTACAGCAATTTTAACTCTGTCACAAAGTGATCCAAACTGTCGTTTATGCCTGGTGTCTTCTCATTAAACTTGTATCTCGCGAATATGGCATTGCAAACGGCAGCGGGTCAGTTCACGTGCTTACATGGGAGGCGTGATGACGCGATATATTTTGATATATATCAAAATACCCGCGCTTGGCAGCGGCGAAGTACTGCTTTAAAATTTTTATTAAGAAGAAAAGTAAACCTTTTTAAACTGAGGGAAAATGAATCAATAATTATTTCTTAAGGATCTCTTTGTATACCATGTTGTCAGTTCGCCCTCCCAGTTCTACTATGACCAAGATGTGTGCTGAGCTTACTCTTGAGCATGAAATCTAACGTGGTTTGTGCCCTTCAGAATGAAAACAGTTTGCATTCACCTTTTTAAAAAAAGGCGAGCTTTTAAGCCTGAGAAATCACCCCGTAAATGCACACGTTTAATTGCACGTGTTAATATCTATGCTTACACAGTATTAAAAGACACTGAACAACGGAGACTTATTAATTGTCATTGCTAAGCAGAGCCTTAGTGTAAATTGGAGGCGTTTGAATTGAAATTGGAGATCAGAGGGTATAACGGGGATGCGAGGAATAAAAACTCTCTCCCCCGAGCCACCGCCAGTAAAAATAGTTGCCTGAATGAGGTTCTTTTGCAGACACGTGACCTGAAGTCTCGTGCCGTCACAAAGTTTCAGAGGCTGTACGGAAATCCACAATCGGTTTCATATTGTGAATTTCCCATTGGGATTAATAAAGTATCTATCTATCTATCTATTGTTTTCGTACCTTATCAATTGTGAAATGTGTTTTTTGAATAGGTTTGATTCATTGAAGTGATCACTCCTGCTGCGTTCAGTCACTTCACGTGAGCCGCTCTCTTGTGTGATGTTGCGATGTCCACGGGTTTATTTAATGTTAGCTAAGATCCGGCAGTTAAAAGTTTCTGGCCACAGCAATTTTAACTCTGTCACAAAGTGATCCAAACTGTCGTTTATACCTCGTGTCTTGTCATTAAACTTGTATCTCGCGAATATGGCATTGCAAACGGCAGCGGGTCAGTTCACGTGCTTACATGGGAGGCGTGATGTCGTGATATATTTTGATACATATCAAAATACCCGCGCTTCGCAGCGGCGAAGTACCGCTTTAAAATTTTTATTAAGAAGAAAAGTAAACCTTTTTAAACTGAGGGAAAATGAATCAATAATTATTTCTTAAGGATCTCTTTGTATATCATATTGTCAGTTCACCCTTCCGGCTGTAATATGACCAAGCTGTGTGCTGAGCTTACTCTTCAGCATGAAATCTTAACGTGGTTTGTGCCCTTCAGAATGAAAACAGCATTTACCTTTTTAATAAAAGGCGAACTTTTAAGCCTGAGAAATCACCCCGTAAATGCACACGTTTAATTGCACATCTGTTAATATGTATGCTTACACAGTATTAAAAGACACTCAACAATTAACGTCATTTACCTTCGTTCCCGCATTTGACTCGTGCTGTAAATCTCTTCCTTGTTTTCACTTCACGTGATTACGTAGGAGGCGTAATACGTGATGACGTGATACGTGACTCCGCCTCCTCCATTAGACTATATGGACAAAAAACAGGTTCCAGTTATGACCATTACGCGTAGAATTTCGAAATGAAACCTGCCTAACTTTTGTAAGTAAGCTGTAAGGAATGAGCCTGCCAAATTTCAGCCTTCTACCTACACGGGAAGTTGGAGAATTAGTGATGAGTGAATCAGTCAGTCAGTCAGTCAGTCAGTGAGTCAGTGAGGGCTTTGCCTTTTATTAGTATAGATTATTCCCTACCCCAACTGTGTTTAATCTCTAAATTTCTTTGTATTAATTTCAAAATGCACTTTCACTTCATTCCTAATGCTTTTTACTGTTTATATCAAACATTTGATATCTATTTTTTTTATTTCTGCCATGTTCTGGATCATTGGCAACAATGCAAATCATTTGTCTCAGGTCACTGTGTCTATTTGGTTGGTAACATAATTATTATCACTTTTATTTATTATAGATCATCTTGATATATAAAAATGATTCAGATTTTAAAGCAGATATTCTGAGCTTTTGTCATAAGTGAGCATTTTGGGGCATTCATTTGCTAACTTTTTCTGGTTTTTCTGCATTTTTTATGCAAATTTTGTGTAATGGAAGTTTAAGTTTCATTTTGTACATTTATTTTGTTTTTGCAGTAGTTATCATTGTTTATCACTTTGTTTTGAAATCCCCACAATGCCATTTTGTTTACATAATGGACTTCGTTTTGAGCCTTGTTGCTATGACGCAATGACCTGTTGTTAGCAGTGTGGCCTTGGAAGTCACATCACGTGGCATCAACAGCACAACAGTGTTTAAGTCAGCATCTAAAACTCTTGATTGGTAAGAGAAAGCTTTGCATTGTCAAATTTAACTTTTGTGCGTTTTCTTTTGACTTGTTTTTTTGGTTTGTGATTTGGTTTTCTTAATTATGATGCTGTGCTCTTTTTGTCTTCATTTGTCATTACACTGTCATTTTGTCTGGTTCACCTTGTGGCCTGCTATAAAATAATTCTCCTGTCATTTTTTTATCTAATATAGAACAGAACAGTGATTTATGATACTTGCCTGCACATTCAGCATCCTCCTACAACATTGGAACACATTGGCTGTCACATCCTGAGAGAACATTTGTACTATATGTTTATTGATGTTATTATCAGCTAATCAAATGCTGTGTTTTATGTTAATTAATGATATTTTTTTTTTGACAATTAAGAGATTGAGTACTCTGTTTTAAGTCATCCTGGCATTTGAGAAATGGTCTAAGACAGTCGTAGGGTTTTCCAAGCCAGCTTGAATGTTGTGGCTGTGTCGGCATCATGTTTTGCCCAGGCTTTCTTCAGATAGTTGTATTGTTAGCCATTTCTTTGTATATCAATATACTTGAAGAAAACGTTTACAACAGTTGTAATCCTGCAATTTGTTAGGCAACAAATAGCAGAAAGTGTCTTCTGTGTCACACTGATTTCAATGGCAACCGCTGCAATCTAGGATGCAGATGATTTGTAAGTCATTTATCTATCTTTACCTGTTTACATGTTTATTTTTGCTATTTCTGTGTGCTTTTTCATTTTATTTGAGTATATAGCCATTACAGTCATCAGGGCACATTCATTTTTCATTCATTTTGTCAATGTTTTTGTTATGCAATTAAAATGTAAAGATTTTCTTCAATATTTGTAATTAGTCTTTCATTGCACACTAATTTATCTACTATTTTAATAGTAAAGTCAATATAGCTTGATGTTATTTTAAACAGTGCCTGATATGAATGTAATTCAAATTTGTACTGGGCAAAAACAGCTGAATCAAACAAATTTCCCATTTAAGGGTAATAGTTCAGACTGACTTTCATCTTATTCTAAAATTTAAAGCATTATGTTGCTAAGGCTTTTTCAGAATTCAAAGACAATTCAAGCAAATTACTGTAAAATCTCTATTTTTAAAATACATAATTTTCTCATTCTAAATTGACCCTAGTGTGTGCTTGGTGTGTGGGTGTGTTTGTGTGTGTCCTGCGGTGGGTTGGCACCCTGCCCGGGATTGGTTCCTGCCTTGTGCCCTGTGTTGGCTGGGATTGGCTCCAGCAGACCCCCGTGACCCTGTGTTCGGATTCAGCGGGTTGGAAAATGGATGGATGGATGGATAATTTTCTCAAACCTTGTTTAAATAAATTCCTTTCACTGAATGTAATACTAAATCAAATAAAATGATTTTAAATATGTATTATGTTTTGATGAATAATTTTGTCATGCTGGAAATTGTTACATTTTTGCATTTAAATATACAGCATCACTCTGCAAACCTTCTAAGCACTACTTGAGTCTACTGCAGCCCTTTTGCAGAAGTCTTTCTAGAAAAAAATCATAAATTTGATTTTTGGATTTAATTACTGATCAGCTTTGGTGATTGCATCACCATTTTTTTAGAATTGTAGAAGAATATAAGGCCATCACTGAAGGTAAAAACAGGCTTACATGGTTTCAAAAAGCAAGCTGCCCATGTTTCCTACCTTCTAGGAGGGTGGTCCTTTAATTGACTGTACCATCCAACTTATCAACATTTGGTTAGCTTGCTTATTGAGTTTTTATTAAATAAGAGGATCTAAAATGAGGTGGCTTCTCTGCAGATTCTTTCCAGAGCAAAGAAGCACATAAAAAGTGACTCATCTTAAGTTTGTAACCACAAGTTGAACTATCTGGAAGTGAAATCTCAATCAAATCAGCAGAGTCTACACCTTTCTTTGACCTTTCTTCATTATATTGGGAGCCAGAAAGCTCTCTCTTTGGAGCCAATAAGCCCATCCACCCTCTTTTGGGTCAAGTAACCTTATTGATCTTATTAAAGACTGAATGTCAAAGAGCTGCAAGCCTGGACACTGTTGAAGGGGTCCAATAGCTCAGAGATCCATATTTACAAACCAAGGACTGTGTCAGGGATTAAGCCCATTCTTAAAGCCTTACTTCATGAATCCAAAATCCTACTCTCTTGATGCAGAAGGGGTCACACTTTTCCATAGGTAAGTTGCAGAGAACACAGAAAAGAGCATAATACTATCAGGGAGCTGAGAAAGCCAACAACATTAACAACAACATTTATTTATATAGCACATTTTCACAGAAATAATGTAGCGCAAAGTGTTTTACATGATGAAGAAAAGAAAAATAAAAGACAAAGTAAGAATTAAAATATGACAACACTAATTAACATAGAGTAAGAGTAAGGTCCGATGGCCAGGGGGGACAGAAAAAACAAAAAAAACTCCAGACTTCTGGAGAGAAAAAAATAAAATCTGTAGGGGTTCCAGACCATGAGACCGCCCAGCCCCCTTCTGAGCATTCTACCTAACATAAATGAACAGTCCTCTTTGTATTTAGGGTTCCCACTGGAAGGACTTGATGATGATGGTCATGCAGACTTCTGGCTTTTAATCCATCAATGTAGGAACATCATGATGCTTTGATTAGGCGGTGGTGGTGCAGGTCGCCACCAAAAAAAAACGGGAAAAGAAACAGAAGAGAGAGTAGGGGTTAGTACGGATTTTAGAGCCACCATGAATAGTTATTATAATGAATTGAATATTCAGAGTATCAGGATTAAACTAAAATGAAGTTATGAGAAGGCCATGTTAAAGTAATGTGTTTTCAGCACTTTTTTTAAAGTGCTCCACTGTATTAGCCTGGCGAATTCCTATTGGCAGGCTATTCCAGATTTTAGGTGCATAACAGCAGAAGGCCGCCTCACCACTTCTTTTAAGTTTAGCTCTTGGAATTCTAAGGAGACACTCATTTGAAGATCTAAGGTTGCGATTTGGAATATAAGGTGTCAGACATTCCGATATATAAGATGGAGTGAGATTATTTAAGGCTTTATAAACCATATGCAGTATTTTAACATCAGTTCTGAATGACACAGGTAACCAGTGTAGTGACATCAAAACTGGAGAAATGTGCTCGGATTTTCTTTTCCTAGTTAAAATTCTAGCAGCTGCATTCTGCACTAGTTGCAAATGATTTATGTCTTTTTTGGGTAGTCCTGAGAGGAATGTGTTACAGTAATCTAGTCGACTGAAAACAAAAGCGTGAACTAATTTCTCAGCATCTTTCAGTGATATAAGAGGTCAAACTTTTGCTATGTTTCTTAAGTGAAAAAATGCTGTCCTAGTGATCTGATTAATATGCGATTTAAAATTCAGGTTACAGTCAACAGTTACCCCTAAGTTTTTTACCTCCATCTTGACTTTTAATCCTAATGCATCGAGTTTATTTCTAATAACCTCATTGTATCCATTATTGCCAATCACTAAAATTTCAGTTTTCACTTTATTTAGCTTGAGAAAATTACTATTCATCCATTCAGCGCTATATGGATACATGGCAATTTGGCAAAGCCCTTTATCTTTACATGTGTAGTGGATAAGCTATAATTTTATTGTTAAATTGTTCTAATAATGTGGCAGACTGCCGTTCTTTCTACAAGAATGAAAAACTTGTCATTAACTTGTTATTAATTATGGCTGCCAAACAATCAAAAATTTTTTATTGCAATTAATCGCAATATATCCTTTGATTAATCACGATTAAACACATGTTTAACCAATGTGGTTCAGCGATGTCCAGTAGTCCCCTGTGAATGTGACTGTTGTACAACTTTGTGTAATACTTTATTGTGAATCTGTCTGAGCATTCTGTATGATACAGCTTGTGAGTCGCAGAGTTCATGTATAATTATATACCTTCAAAGAGTAAATTATAGGCTGCAATTCTGAGAGCAACTAAGTTAGAAAGATTGTCGAATAACTGTGTAAAGCAAGCTAAAAAACATTTAAATCTGTTTGAATAAAAAACTGAGGTTAAATGGCACAATATTAAGATTAAACTGACCTTGAAAGTGTCTTTTGAGGTGCATATTTCTGTCTTAGTTAGATTGCTTGATAGCACTGTTCTTTAAACTGGATTAAAAAAAAAAAGCGGTCATTTTTTAATTCTTCTGGACTGAAGAATTTTTGTTTTGTGAGACAAACGGTCCCAATGTTACGGGCCAAGAAGCACTCTGCAAGAAAAAAATAAGGCCAACTATGCCTGGAGTACAAATGCTTACTTGTACATTATTGCACCTTGCCTTAATCTAATGTACGAGTGACCGCAGCCTTAAATGTCTGAGTGAGACCAGTTCAGTTCAGTCAGTGGTGGTTTCTGTTATAGGAAGGGGAAGTGATCGCTGTGCATTTAATAGACTGATTTCTTTGGAATAAAAGCTGTTCATCACCCTGGTAGTGTGGGCATGCAGGGCTCTGAAGCTCCTGCCAGAGGGCAGAGGAGTACAAATGATTGGGCCAGAGTGGGTTGGATCTTTAAAAATGTTCTTTGCTTTTCTGTTGCATCAGGTGGTGAAGATACAGTATCTTCCAGTGAGAGTAGCTAAGTGCCAGTAATTCTCTGAACTGTTTTAATGATATGCTGCAAGGACTTCCTATTCTCAGAGGTGCAACCGAGTACAATGTTGTAATGCAGTACATGATGACCAACTCTATTGTACACATGTAAAAGTTAACCAGCAGCTGTTGTAAGAGTTGTACTTTCTTAGGTACAACTCTTAGGCTCATCAGAAAGTGAAACCTCTGTTGACCCTTCTTGACCATTGCTGTTGTGTTTGTTGTCCATGATAGGTCCTGGCTGATGTGAATTCTCAAGAATCACAAACTGCACTGTCTCCACCTTCTCGTCTTTTAACGATTATGGAATGGTGACCACTGTAGTTCAGTCTCCTGAAGTCCAGAATCAATTCCTTTGTTTTCTTGAAATTGAGTGCAAGATTGTTGTTCTGGCTTTAACTCTCCAAATTCTTGACCTCTTCTCTATAGGCTGCTTCATCATTAATGGAGATCAAGCTTATCACTGTGGTGTCGTCTGTAAACTTTATTATGAAGTTAGTATCATGAGTAGGTTTGCAGTTGTTTGTGAAGAGGGAGTAAAGGAGATGGCTCAGTACACAGCCCTGTGGTACCCCAGTATTCACTGTTACAGATGAACAGAAGTGCTTACCCATGCGCACAGTTTACGGTCTGTTAGTGAGAAAATCTAAAATCCAGATATACAGGTGTGAGATGAGACCCAAGTTGTTTTGTCTGACAGCCAGTTTGTTGGGGGAGGGGATGTTGTTGAAGGCAAAGATACAGTCAATGAACAGCATCCGCTCATAGCTATTCCTCTGCTCCAGGTGTGACAGGGCAGTGTGAAAGGCAAGTAAGATAGTTGACTTGTTTGCACTGCAAGCAAACTGGTATTGGTCCAGGGAGGTGGGGATGTTGCTTTTAATGTGTCTGAGGACAAGTCATTCCAAGCACTTTATAACAATAGGGGTCAGGGCCACCAGGCAGTGCCTGTTTTGAAATAGGGACAATTGTAGAGGATTTGAGACAAGTGGGGACAGTGGCCTTTTCTAAAGAGATATTAAACAGGCTGGTGAACGCTGCTGTCAGCTGTTCTGCACAATGCTTCAGGACCCATCCAGGAACCATGTCAGGGCCAGCTGCCTTATTAGGGTTAATGTGGCTTAGAGCCCATCTCACCTCATGAGCATTCAGCGCCAGAGTGCATAATGGGGCCTCTTACTGGGTTAGTTTGGTGATAGGCTGGTTGCTGTCCTTGTCAAACCTTGCAAAGAAGTGATTGAGGTCATCAGGAAATACAATACATAGTATGGTATTATATAATACATAGTGTGAGAGATCTCAGATCTGGAGAATACTCACAAAGATACTGTACACTCATAAGGAATGTAGTATGGAGTAAGCTAGTGGCATCTTTTCATGCGCACTGTCTGAACTTCTGGATGAACAATCTCTTAATTAGAGACATCAACTGTGTGTCATTTTACCAAATATAAATGGTTAAATGTAAAGCCATCCATATTTTTGTATGTCTTGTATTACACAAGACATGCAATGTCATCATCTCCATGTATCACTTTTTTCTGTGGCATTTAGTTGAATATATTTAATT
Source organism: Erpetoichthys calabaricus (assembly GCF_900747795.2). Lineage (NCBI taxonomy): Eukaryota > Metazoa > Chordata > Cladistia > Polypteriformes > Polypteridae > Erpetoichthys > Erpetoichthys calabaricus. Next base: position 151,661,942 of record NC_041396.2, read on the forward strand.
CAGTATCATGCTTTTCTTCAGTACAAATATAAATAGAACATATGGTTTCTATATTTTTAATGGTATATTTCTGCTTTTTCATGTCCTTAACAGTCTGTGTGATGTTTGCGCAATTTATTTTGTAACAATTACCTACAGTACTAAGTCTTTTAAAACTGGTCACAAGGTGGTCTAAGCTGGTATGCAACTTGTTCTCCATCTCCGACTCCAAAAAACACCCTGCAACTGAACGTAGTCTTGATCCAGTAATAGTCCGCAGCTCTGAGGCACACTGCAACAGAGCTCCTTAAAGTTAGTTTTGTTAATGCAAATATGTTTTAAGACCAGACCAGCACAGGATCACCCACAACTCAGAGCACACTGCAACCGACCCTTTGTACTTTCAGACATTTTTAATAAAGAGTGGCTTGATATTAAAACCTATATTGACATCAGAGAGAAGAGTTGGAATCAGGGTAGTACAAAATTTGAGCCAGCATAAATCTATAACATTGTAGAAGCTTGCTTGTCCTCATGTTCAACAAAACATTTTTATGCAATCTTTAGTCAAGGCTTTAACTGGTGAAACAACTAAGCTAAAATGAATCAGTATTTTGTGAATCCACATTAATACTTAAAATATACTATACATACTTAAACCTGTTTAATCATTGTTGATGTACACCAGTTAGTTAATGATTTCAAATTAGCTGGATCGATAATTAGTAGATGTCACATTTCCCTAACATTGCACATAATTACTTTTCCTTAACCTGTGTAAAACCCATTTCACATTCTCCACATATGTATTATAGTCAAGGAAGATGATTTGAGTATTGGCTTATCAAGACAATGACCATTCTGCTTCCATAATACTGACCAAAATTAAGGGAATACAGGAAACAGGCAGTGTGTCAAACTTGATAGTTAACATTTCTATTTGCTTCCTGTATAGCCTCAAGGTTACTGACCTGCTCACCTCAAAGCAGAAGCAACGAAAGATAGTGAAAATGGATCAGGATGTAGTGGCTCCTAACAGTGTTCTTGTACGTTTTTCTATAACTAATCATCTGCAAATAAATGAGAGACCCTTTGCGGTCTCAACTAGTTTTTTTTTTTTTTTTTTTTGGATTTTTAAAATATTTTCACAGTTCTTTTAATGTGATAAGGGTGATAATGCAGGATGGCGGTCAGCATCACTGCTTATGTGCTGTGTGTGCTTAAGTGACAGCTCCCATTTGAACAAATGCTTTGTGAATGTTCCTGTCTTCACAACATTAAAACAAATTTTCCCGGAAACATGAACTCACTTTCTTTTCTCTTGTGCAAGTCTGTGACCTGCAGGGGGCTCTTCAGCTCCCCAAACCCGACACAGACAGACACCAGGCACAAGTCCAGAGCAGCATATGAGTGTTTTTATTCGTGGGAAACACTTTTATATCGTTACAAGTGAGCCCAGTAATAAATAAAATACACAACACCTTGTCTTCTTTTCTTTCTGTCTTTCCTTATCATCCTTCCTCCAGCAAGCTTTGTCACCTTCCTCCTGACTCTAGCTCTTTCAGCAGTGGCAGCTGGCATCTTTTATATAATCCCCGGGAGTTCTTCCGGTGTCCCGTAGGAGCACTTCCAGGTAAGGTGGGAGCCCGATGACACAGGGCTCAGGAGCCCTTTCAGCACCTCCTGGCAGCAACACTGGAAACCAACAAGGCTGAACCACCAAAATCCAATTTCCATCATGCCCTGTAGGAATCCGTGGTGCCGTAGTAGCCCAGGGGAGCTGCCACCTAGTGATATAGGGGAGATAGTGTCTTGAGCAAACCCTCTCTCACGGTCCTTCCATTTAGTAGTTGAGTGATATCATCATTTCACACATATGAGAAGTGACTGTAGCTTTCTGAAGTTTCTGACTTTTTCTTATTCTACAGCTGGGCCACAAGAGCCACCAACATGGGACATGCACTGTACAAGCTTTTTGCTAAATTAAGCAATGAATATACAAATGTGTTTGACAGATTGTTCCATATCAAAGCTTAAAAATAAATTTGAAATAGCTCGGCCTTCCTCATGTATTTCAGGATTCCTAACAGCAATCCTCATAATTAACGATGAGCCAGTGATTCACAGGAAATTGAATTGGCAGCGAAACTCTAATGCTTCATAAAACGTTTTGCACAACTACGCTGTTTCACGAGTAGCAAAATTCCAGCTGTTGACACGAGAAGAAAGGTGTTTAATTCCTGTCACTTACACAACATTTTCCCAATATCACTATTACCATCCCATTGCATTCCTGTTGCTAGCAATTAGTGATTACGTTTTAGGTAGTGATATCCTTCATTAGTCTTTATACTACATCACCTGTGTCCAGTATCACCGACCAGTTATGTAAACCAGTTGTCATTTGTTAGAGTTACACAAAGTAATTAGAGGAAAGGTGAAAAGAAAAAGAGGTGTCGGTGTACATGGTCCTGCCAAGCAAATTAGCTACCAAAGTTCCCTTTGCTGAAAACAAAAAGAGAAAATCCTAAAAAAAAAAAAGGTGGCTCACACCACCAGAAATAAGGAGACTGGCGTATGTATCAGCAACAATATTTCTTAATTTCCACCCAAATAGCTTTAAAAAAATTTTAAAAAATGTTATTAGTGAGATTTATACTTTGCAATTGAATAATAGAATTTTACTGTCAATTTTATAAACTTTATGTAAAATGAAACTTATTACTGGTCATAATTTTACAACCTTGGTCAGTTTAGCAATACTGTACAACAATTTCAAAATATTTTAGCCTTAAAAGGGGTTGTATGTTAAAGCAATAGAGTTGTTGAAAGTGCTACTTTAAATGATATGTTTTACATTAAAGCTTAACTTAAATATAAGATGTGTATTGAGAATGTGTTTATTTAGTAAAATATGATTAACTATTCTTTTTCATCTCTTCACTAAATCCTAATTTGACTTCTGGTTTGTATTATATGCAGACTTAAAATATTTTGTGCGCTTCTGTGACAGAACTTCTTTATTAATTCTTAGGTCAGCAGTCAGTACTTGGCTCTCTTTTAGAAAAACTGGCCAAAGTCTCATCCTTCATTTTTCTATAAAATAAACTTTAAAACCTTTGAATAATCTACCTACACATATAAGCTGGCTTTATGTGTGAACATCTATAAATCAAGTTCTCACAGAGACAGGTGCTGAAATATTTCACTAATATTTTATTTTATCAATGGGATACATGTATGTACTGTTCATTGGACTGCTCTCTGATCTCAGAATGGTTAAACATGTGTAACAAATTTTGTTGCATGACTTACACTACAAAATGTGTAGCTGTGGATTTTAAAAGCATTCTTCATAAAGAAGTTGTTTTTCTTTAATTTTGTATGCCGCTTATAATTGTGTTTTTCGTACATATATCTCAATTTTGTATACTGAATTTGTAAATTATTTAAATATAAGCAACCTAAACATTTTTTTTTCTTTAGCGAAAAAAAAATAGGGTGATCAGTTTTTAAAGTTGTTTGATAAATCACCACGTGCAAAACAACTGGATGAAAGAGACTGCAATCTGTCAGATAATCCACACAAGTACTGTAGCAGTAAATTTAATTTAACGCAGGTGATGGGGTAAAATGACAGAGTTTTGTTAAAGGCAAAATGAATTTGGAAAATCTTTAGTACACCACAAAACGTTCTGAAACTATCCACCTTAATAAAAGGATAAGTGTCTGTGTGTCCGTCCAGCTGCTATGTCTCTGTCATTCTAAAAGGTGACATATCACAAACATTTTTAGTAATGAAATGCATTGAATTTGTTATTCCAAAAGATGGCGCTTACAAACATTAACACTGCTTTTACAAATCCTATACCAAATGGCATAAAACAGAGATATAAGCCTTGCATGGTGCACTACAATTGTTAACACTGAGGTCTACGTTGATTACTTAGATTTCAACCCACCTTAGACAGATAGCACAGCTAGTGTAGTATAAATGTTTAAAAACTATAATAAGACCATAATTGCACAAATTACAATACTCATTGTCTCAAAACTATTTGTACTGATGACAGACAATGGGCCTAAGAAGACCACAAAGACACTTGTGACCCTAAACTTAAGAAACAACCATGCAGGGAACAGTCCTGGTCTCAAATGCATTTTTTAATACAGTACCTTTTCACAGAATCTTCTCCCAATTGGCATAATCAGGCACAATTCTTATTACTTTCTTCCTCCACACCACTGACTAAGTTTTGTCCACCTCCTCCCAACCTCAGCTGTCTGAGTAAAGTGAGACAGCTTCTTTTATGCTGGACTATGGAGTACTTCTGGTGCTACAACATTGCACCCAGGGAGCACTTCTGGATCAAGCTGAACCTCATGAAGAAATAGTGTCTTTGTTCTGCCAGCACACCCTGGTAGCACCCACAGACCCCAATAGGTCTGCATTCCTGAACAATAATTTGGATGTAATCCTGCAGGTGTGAAAACTGGGGCCAAGCCTGAGGAGCATCGCCAATTATTATGCTGGGGATGAACAGTTCTTACCTCATTCCATCCATTATTTCCTCTCCTCAACCAGGAAAGAGAATAGGAACCATACTGGCCAGGGTGCACTTTCATGCATGCCATTCTTCCATAATGACATCCTGGCTGAATGAAGGGCCACTCTCCATTCAAGTCAGAATGCTAGTCCATCCATTATGGATCTCACACACTGGAATACTTAAAATGTAACATTTACTACAAAACACAATCAAATACTCAAAAAGTAAGGATTCTTGAGAAAACAAATTCCAGAAGCAATATGAATGTCATTTACTGGAATGACTACATTTGTTTTGGAATATATTTCACAAACATTTACCTAAAACCTAATCACTTCTCTAATAGCAACAAGATTTGTTTTGTGGGGGTCACAGACAGATGATAGGGGGTGCTGACAGGATCTCCCTAGCTTTCTCATAACCCAGAAGTGTTTCCAACTGGCTACATCACATCACCAGAAGTACTCCCTGGTCCTCAATAAAAGGGACCGCACTGCCCTGTCCAGACGAGTCAGAGCTGGGAGGAGGACAAGCAACACTTAACTGGAGGAGAGCAGTGTGGTGGAGTTTGGGGTGGGGGGGTTGTTTGAAGGAGAGATAACTTGTGCTTTGGTGCTTTTTGTGAGGTATTTGTGAAATAAACATCCAATTATTGAACCTGGGACTATCTTGGTGTGTTCATGTTGGGGCTCTCTGGCACTGCCAAGCTTTCACTATATATAACATACACATACAGTATATACAATATAGAGTATGTAAATATATACACCTTATATATAGCTTATTCCATGGTGTCTGTGGTTCTCTACATGAAGAAGAACTTCTCAATATTCACGTAAAATTTACCTTCAACAAGTTTCCAGCTTTGTTCCTGTGTTCTTTTTGTTCTGGTTGCAGTTTGATTAGACCCTTACTCATTGAAGAACCCAGGTAATGAGTTTCTGACATACCTAATTTTCTCATGCTAAAATTAGCAGTTAAGTCAACCTTCCTCAAGGTTGTAGAGAATTGCTTGAACTTATTTCAAGTATGTATAAACAATATTTATTTATATAGCACATTTTCATATAAATGATGTAGCTCAAAGTGTTTTACATGATGAACAAAGAAAAGTAAAAAAATAAATAAATTTTTAAAATAAGATTAGATAATATTAAATAACAAAGAAAAAAGTAAGGTCCAATGGCCAGGAGGACAGAAAAGAAAAAAAAAACTTGGGAGGGCTGCAGAAAAAAAAACAAAATCTGCAGGGGTTCTGAGGCCATGAGACCACCCAGCCCCGACTGGTCATTCTACCTAACATAAATGATCTAAATCAGTCCTCAGGGTACCCTTGTCGTTACTGAAAATAACAACATCATCCAGCTGCTTGCCTGAATATTTCAAATGTGGGAGTAATATTTGATCCATCATTCACTGAAATGTGAGGGGCACCCCATAAAGTCCAAATGGAAGCCTAATAAATTTGAATGAACCATCCAGAGTTGTCAATACAGCTTTTTCACAACTAGATTCCTTTGAAAGGCACCTGCTAGTATCCCTTAATCAAATCCAAGGTAGGGACATACTATGTTTGGCTGAGGTTTTCCAATAACTCATGAACATGCAGCTTGGGATAGACATCAAACTTTGAAACCTTATTCATTTGCCTAAAATCTATACAGAACCTTATGGCCTCGTCTAGATTTGGAACTAGTAGAATCAGGCTACACCAGTCGTGCTTACTACACTTGGTGTGAGCATTTGTTTCACCTCTTCTTGAACCACTTCTCTTCTAGCTTCTGTATTTGTATTTTATATTTCAAGTTTTGTAATTATTTTATTTTTCGTGAGTTTAGTCTCCATGCTGAGAGAATAAAAGATATCCCTGTTCCTTTTTATTAGAGAAGTCAATTCACTTTTCTGTGTGTCAGTCAAATCATCTCCTATAGAAACTTTCGGTTCATCAGAAGGGGACACTTTCTGCAGCATATCTGTAGCACAAATATCCTTGGCACTGTGATGGTGATTCACTGTGCAACCCCACTCCTGGTACCATTTGTCATATTTGGGGTCTAGAGTTAAACAGGAAATACTCAGAAAAGTCCTTTTAAAACACTTTAATCTTGAACTTGAAAGAACATTGTCCAAGTCTTTTAAAGGCAGAATGCAAATAGTATAAGCTTCACTGGTTTGACTCCAGTTTTCTCTACTTAGAAATTAAAACAATGCACAGGCATCTCAAATAGTGCTATTGAGCTCCATAAGCAGTCTATGGAATTGAATAATCAGTGAACCCCCATATACTGTAAGTTGCAGAGCTTTACAGATTTCTGCTAGCATGAGACAAACAACTTTGCATGCCAGCCTGCAGCCATCTGCAGCTGATTTTGCATGGCTAAATTGCTAGCTGTGTGAAAGTGTGTTTTCCCTGTACTTGAATCAGTCCTACAAAAATGACAGTACTACCCTGACCTGTCAACATATATAAAAATAAACATTTTTGCCTGTATAATAAACTTAGTATTGTACTATTTTCAGGGTTGCACTAATTTTGACTAAGTCTATTTGCTACTGTCTGTCTGTCTGTATGTAGACATTAAGTACATAGAACATCTAAGTATCTTTCCTGAAGATGATATGTCAAAACCTGATGTCTTTGTTGAATTGTTGCCTGGCAATGTGCACATTATTATTAATTTGTCCTACATGACTCTGATTTATATGTGTATCTGTCTTGCTTTTATAGGCTGGACATTAAATTACAACATGTTCTGTCAACGCATGTGGCATTGTGAGAACCAAAGTGATTTGTTTTGGCACAAATGCAATGGAAATTAAACTTAACTAATTACTGTATCTTGCATAAAATCAAGAGCTTGCTTGCCACTGGTGATAAGTAAATATAAATAACCTTATTTTATATAATGGCATGTAAATCTAGAAAGAATCTATGCCCTTGATGTCACATAATATGGTTAAATAGTTGGATAGAATGAGAAGACAATCTACAATCAAACTACTGTGAAACAGCAAAAATATGGGTTGAAAAATAACCAATAAAGGTGAACTTCTTATAAACTATTTTGCATTTGAAGGTAAACAGACAGAAATCACTGCAGTGGCACAGTAGTCTATCTTCACTTTCCTCCTTGGAGTAAAATTGGAAGCCGAAATTCAACAGAGGATAATTGCTGGGATAGACTCCAGCTGCCCTGGATAGGAAGATGGATGGATGGATGGATTTTAATAGTTTGATCACAAGCAACCTCATGTAATTAAGCTGAAAGGCCTATTCTCTTTGAGTTTTTACATACTATAAACATTGCTTTTAACTCCACATTACAAATGATTTCCAAAAATGTGAACCATCATGATGCTGAATGTTGGTTCTGACACAATAAACACATTTCTAATGATTTACAGATGATCTTGTCTTTTCTTTTTCAAGTTTAATTTAAGCAAAGTGGTGTACAGTAAGTGCTCCTTTTTTATTGTCAATCATTTTTAAATGTGGAGTTAGCACAAATAATTTCAAAGGAAAAACATCCATATATTTGAGAATTTTGGGAATTCATTGCAGCAAATAATTTTTTCACATAGTCAGCTACATGTTGCACTTTCTCAAACATGAGATCGGATGCATCTGAATCTAAATAAATTATGCATACAATATTACAGGATGACTTGCTGGGTAATAAAGTTAACTTAGGTCAAGCATTGTGCATGAAGATATTTTACAAAATACTTAACTAGATAAAGTTTAAAGATCTGTTTTTTTCTTATATTTAGTCCTTTTACATGGATAGATTTATAATCACTTAATTGTATTACCTGACCTGACACTCTGTAGATGGGTGTAACTCATGACAAATGAAAAAAAGAACTGATTGTAATACCACAAAATCAAATTCTGAATATTGCTCTATGGCAAATGTTGAAGCTCATTTTAAATACGTATATATGAACTATTAATAGCTACTTTGTACATACTGTAGATGCTTATTAACATTTCTTAAACTATCCAGCAGATGTCACTGTAAGTGATTTTCTCAAGATAGCATTCATTTCTAAAGTAGCATTCCTTCAAAGACTGAAGATACCTTTAATAAACAGTTCTTAAATAAATTAATGTTTTAAAAGGCTGTATTGGTGACAAAGGGCTTTAAAAAGTGGAAATGGCATTAGATTGACAGTGGACAAAAGCTACACAAAGAGACAGAAGCCCTCATACGTTTACATACCCGTGTAGACATACAATGGTCATCAAGGAGCATAAGCCACATAACTTTTATTTATACCAATTTATTTAAGTGTTTTTTGTGTTTCCTTATAGTTAATGAAGTCTATACTTTAAGACTTGACTTTTTATACACTTTCTGTTAGATTAGAGTGTTCACAATGAGTCATTTTGGCCACACTTTTTTCACATTAGAAAACTAAAGTAAATTTCTTTTGTTATTTAAGAATTATGCAACATTTTTAATTTGTCTCTTTAAATATTATCTTCAATAACTCGATTTGGATTTTCCATATTGTAACACTTCCCTACATGTTTACTTTTTTCGAAAATGACTCGATACTCTGACTTTATTTAAAAGTCTTAGATTGACTATGCAGTAAATAATACACTTAAAATCGAAAGAATCTAACACACAATAAATTTGCATCATTCAATGTGGAAAATGTCAATTAGAAACCAAATGGGATGCTGGAGTTTAACCTCTGAAAGATATTTGAAATGATTGACACCAATCCTCAATACTTCCATGAGAGAACTTTATGGAGTCAAAATGTCATCATACTTCCTCATTGGGGTAAGATAAAAGAAACAATAAAATGCAGACTACATTTTAATACCCTTACATGTCAACAGATATTTCTTAATTGCATATTTTCAGCAGGCAGCAATATTAAAATTGTCTTATTAAAGTAAAGCAGCAGCAAAATGGGAAATGAAAAAATAGAATTAAAGGAGGTGTTTATGTATTTAGGAGTTTACTTTTAAATTAAAATGTTGGACAAATGTTCTGATTATTTTGATTGATGTAAATGCTAAGCCAAAATAAAAATTCATCATGCATGCGCATTCATGATTATTTCCATAATATCAGAATTTTTGACTGTAAGTCAGAGTTTTCTAACCAGTACAGTAACTTATAAACCAATTGAACAATATACTATACATTTTTATCTCACTCAGCTAGATCTCACTCTCCTACTTTTTAATTCTTTATAAGACTGGAGATAGCTGTTACAGCTAAGAATCTTCAATTTATATAATGCAGTGTGAAAAAAAACTCATAATTAACTCTTGAAAGTAGAAAACATTGTGACATGCTTCACTCTGGACAGACAGGTTTTTAACAAAACAGGATATTATGTGCCTGAAACAAGACAACTTTTTGCAGTTTCTATTTAAAAACAGCCACACATAAACTGCAAAAAATACAAGATATAATATATGGTGCCACAACTCAAGTTGATAAGACAGAAAAATCTGTATGTATGCAAAAGTATTGCTGGATTATGTGGCTGGAAGGAAACTGATGCATGAGTCACCATCTTGCACCCCAAAACATGAGGCTGAATCTCAATACTTTATTCAGCTTGAGACAGGAACAGCATGGTTATTTATTGTAGGGGGAACTACTACTCTCCTATACACAGACACAGCAGTCAGGCAGGGTCGTGGCCAGGTTAGTGGCCAAATAATAATGTTTCCCGCATTTATAATGTTTTTTGCATCACCCATTGATGACAGGCGCTTATAGCGCAACCGCGACCGGCTCAGACTTGCTTTCACAGTGCTCCGCTGCAGCCCTGTGAAACTGCGGTTGCCCCAGCAACAGATAAACAGTCTTCCATAGACGTGATGAATGCACTTCAGGATGCTCTTCGGCATGTTGTCCCAAAACAGTTTAGAAACCTCACATCCCCCCCTCAGCTTTGTCCACATCAGTGTGGACCGTCCAAGCCAGCCTCGGCCAGACAAGAGAGAACGTGAGCCTTGGTATGTGCAGCCCCGGGAAAATGGCAAACATCAAAAGCAAAAGCCTGCAAATTAATAGACCACCAAGTGACCTGGGTGTTCGTATCCTTCTGTTTGCACACCAGGGTAAACCATCGTCCCCAGAGACAGAAACAGAGGGCCTCCACCATCCACTTAATCGGCAACCAGTCCTTTTCAAAAGTCGAATAATTATGCTTCCTGGGTAGCAGCTTTCTGCTGAGAAACGTCATGGGGTGTTCTTCTCCCTCAAAACATTGTGAGAGCACCACTCCTAAACCAAAAGTGCTAGCATCTGTTTGCAGAATAAATTCCTTCAAAAAGTCTGGATTGTGCAGAACTGGGAACGTTCATAAAGCAGCTTATAGGTCCAAAAAATCTCTCTCACAGGCATTGATCCAGACAACACTATGATTCCTTTTGCCTTTTGTCAAGTCAGTGAGGGGGTAGCCCCATGTGCAAAATTGGGAATGAACTGCCTGTAATACCCCGCGAGCCTGAGGAAGGCACAAACCTGCCTTTGTGTTTCGGGGCGGGGATACGCAAGCACCTCCCCCACCTTGTCCATTTGAGGCTTGAACAAACCCTTCCCCATGGAATATCCCAAATAATGGGTTTCTGCCATACCCAGCTTGCACTTCTTAGGGGTGGCCATCAACCCCGCCAGCTGTAAACTGTCAAGCACCGCCCCAAGGCAGATGAGATGAGATTCCCAGTCATTACTGAAAATAACCACATCGTGAAGATAGACACCCGCGTACGCGGAATGAGGATGCAGGATCTGTTCCATCATTTGTTGAAAGGTCAACGGTGCACCATGGAGACCATAAGGGAGCAATGTGGATTCAAAAAAACCCATCTGGAGTGCCAAACATGGTTTTCTCGCAACTAGACTCCTCCGAGGAGACCTGCCAATAACCCTTCGTGAGGTCTAGGGTTGAGATATATGAAGCCTGCCAGAGCTTTTCCAACAGCTCATCCACATGCGGCATTGGGTATGCATCAGACTTGGAAATCTCATTCAAATGCCTAAAGACAATACAGAACCGAACCGAACTGTCCAGCTTTGAGACGAGTACAATTGGACTTCGCCATTCGCTTTTACTCGGCTGAATAACGCCCAATTGAAGCACCTGTTGGATTTCCTCATATATCACTTTCCTTGTTGCCTCTGGTAGGCGATACAGGGGCACCTGTATAGTAATACAGGGTGGAGTGACAATTTTGTGTTCTGCAATTGTTGTCCGACCAAGCACTGCTGAAAAGACGACCGAGTTCCCTCCGGTCAGCGTTAGCAATTCCGCTTTCTGGGTGTCAGCTAAATCATCCCCAATGATGACCTCGGTCTGGGGTCCGCTGCAGCTGTGACCTGGACTTTGTGACAGCTGTGACACTCCTTTATAAGATTAATATGCAAAATTTGTATGGGTTCCTATCACCCGGGAATTCTGACTTTACAATTCACTGGGGACATACGCTCTTCTATCACTGTCGGCCCTTGCCATTCAGCCCGAAATTTATGTGGATCGGACTGGATCAACACCAGCATGCCTTGTCAAAATTACGTTTTGTGCCTCCTGCTTGCGCTGCTGATGTTCCACCACAATAGAGGACAATCCTGCAATCTGCTCTTGCAGTGAAATGATGCTGTTGACAAACCCCGAACCCCACCCCCCGCAAAACACAGGGTGTCTTGCGAGTCCCCGTCCATTCATCCTGAAAAATGTCCAACACCCTGCACGGTCAGCGGCCAAATAATAGTTTGAAAGGGCTCATCCAAATGGAC